>NC_037673.1:131121026-131126817 GCF_003255815.1 Theropithecus gelada | reverse complement strand
TTTTTTTTTTTTTTTTTTTTTTTTGAGACGGAGTCTTGCTCTGTCGCCCGGGCTGGAGTGCAGTGGCCGGATCTCAGCTCACTGCAAGCTCCGCCTCCCGGGTTTACGCCATTCTCCTGCCTCAGCCTCCTGAGTAGCTGGGACTACAGGCGCCTGCCACCTCGCCCGGCTAGTTTTTTGTATTTTTTAGTAGAGACGGGGTTTCACCGTGTTAGCCAGGATGGTCTCGATCTCCTGACCTCGTGATCCACCCGTCTCGGCCTCCCAAAGTGCTGGGATTACAGGCTTGAGCCACCGCGCCCGGCCTGAAATTTTTCTGTATTTACTTTTAAAAAGAAATATATTTACTATAATAATTTCATAGTTGGCAAAGATTTTTTTATTGTAACTAAAATCTATTAAATGTTCAGAATGCTGGAAACTGTTCTAAACAATTCATGTATAATACTTACTTAGTCCTTTCAACTACCCTAAGAGGTAAGTGCTATCATTATTTTCTTTCTTTTTTTTTTTTTGAGACGGAGTCTCGCTCTGTCACCCAGGCTGGAGTGCAGTGGCTGGATCTCAGCTCACTGCAAGCTCCGCCTCCCGGGTTCACGCCATTCTCCTGCCTCAGCCTCCCGAGTAGCTGGGACTACAGGCGTCCGCCACATCGCCCGGCTAGTTTTTTGTATTTTTTAGTAGAGACGGGGTTTCACCGTGTTAGCCAGGATAGTCTCGATCTCCTGACCTCGTGATCCACCCGTCTCGGCCTCCCAAAGTGCTGGGATTACAGGCTTGAGCCACCGCGCCCGGCTTTTTTTTTTTTTTTTTGAGACAGAGTCTCACTCTGTCACCCAGGCTGGAGGGCAGTGGCATTACCTCAGCTACCTCACTGCAGGCTCCTCCTGCCGGGTTCAAGCAATTCTTATGCCTCAGCCTCCCAAGTAGCTGGGACTACAGGTGCACACCACCACCCCCGGCTAATTTTTCTGTGTTTTTTTTGTTGTTGTTGTTTCGAGATAGAGTCTCACTCTGTTGCTCAGGCTGGAGTGCAGTGGCACAATCTCAGCTCACTGCAACCTCCGCCTCCCAGGTTCAAGCGATTCTCCTGCCTCAGCCTCCTGAGTAGCTGGGATTACAGGCGTGTGCCACCATGCCTGGTTAATTTTTGTATTTTTAGTAGAGACAGGGTTTCATCATGCTGGTCAGACTGGTCTCGAACACCTGACCTCGTGATCCACCCACCTTGGCCTCCCAAAGTGCTAGGATTATAGGCATGAGCCACCATGCCCGGCCAATTTTTGTATTTTTTATAGAGATGGGGTTTCATCGTGTTGGCCAGGCTGGTCTCGAACTCCTGACCTCAGGTTATCCACCTGCCTCAGCCTCCCAAAGCACGGTCTTACCGGCATGAACCACCACACCCAGTCATCTTTTTTTTTGTTGTTGTTTCCCAAGTTGGAGTGTAGTGGCACAATCTCACTGCAGCCTCCTGGGTTCAAGTGATCCTCTCACCTCAGCCTCCAGTGTAGCTAGGACTACAGGCTCTCAGCATCACACCTGGTTAATTTTTTTGTATTTTTGTAGGGACAGGGTCTCACTATGTTGCCCAGGTTGGTCTCAAACTCCTGAGCTCAATCAGTCCTTCCAACTCAGCCTCCCAAAGGGCTGGGACTATAGGCATAAGCCACCACACCTGACCCTTTATTTTCACCTTATATATAAAGAAACAAAGGGGTAAAGAAATTAATTTTTCAAGTTCCCACATGTAATAAACAGTGAGAATAGGCAGTCTGACTCCAGGAATGATATAATACCCAGTATAATACACAGGTCTCTCTTTCATCTTTTGGGAAATACGGGTCTCAAAAACTTTAAAGTTTATGCACACAAGGTGCACACAGCACCTTGGCCATCAATGTGCCAAATAAGACTATTATTTTTCTTTTCTTTTTTTTTTGAGATGGAGTTTTGCTCTTGTTGCCCAGGCTGGAGTGCAATGGCGTAATCTCAGCTCACTGCAACCTCCGCCTCCCAGGTTCAAGCGATTCTCCTGCCTCAGCCTCCTGAGTAGCTGGGATTATAGGCATGTGACACCACACCCGGCTAATTTTGTATTTTTAGTAGAGACGGGGTTTCTCCATGTTGGTCAAGCTGGTCTTAAACTCCCGACCTCAGGTGATCCGCCTGCCTTGGCCTCCCAAAATGTTGGGATTATAGGAATGAGCCACCACGCCCAGCCAAATAAGACTATTCTTAACTGGTCAATCAGGTTCTCTTTGTCCCTGTCAAGCATATGCTGTTAGTCTCCCAGACTATTTCTCTGAAGGCAGACTGAATTGCTAGTGGCCTGCTAAAGATATTAAAAATTAAAGAAGGATGCATCAGGTAGAGAAAAATGTAACAAAATAAAAACGTCTACATAAAAGTTAATTTCCTTATAGTCCCTCCTCCCAACAATTGACAAATAAATTTAAAGAAAAAACAAGCTCTGTGGTCACAGAGGTGGAACACCAGCAGAAACCTTATCAGACATTTCATGACTCTCTAACCTTAGCAGATGACCTGTGGTTTGGTTCCTCTCGCGGTTTCAGGGCTCCCACTCCAAGAGTTGGGAGTTGTGTTTGAAAGACAGACATTCGACCACCAGTTGGAGACATCAGCTTAAAGGCAGCCAGCAGTGCAGGACCCAAGGCACTCTGGGTCTCCAGAGTCTTAGTAAACATTTGTGGCAAAGTTTTCAGTAAATCTTGCACGAGCTTATAAAATAAAGCAAGAAAACTCAAGAGTGTCACAATTAAAAATTTTTTTCACATTCAGTCAGTATCTAATACAATAGACAAGACATTGAGTCATGATGATGGTCAGAGAGTCTACAGACACTAAACAATGAAGTTGGTCAAATGACAAGAAAGCCATTTTAAGTCAACATTATAAATTGGCAAGCAAGACAAATCAAAGTTGGGGCCTTACAGTTCTTGCACATGCAGTAGTCCAGCAAGACTATAAGTCCAAAATGTATCCAAAAGAACCATCACAGTTCAGAGATTTGGTATATTTTAATGCCATGAAATATGGCCTTCTCCATCACCTCTACATACTTTATTCTTTTAAGTACCAAAGTGAGTTTAGCTGTTCCCTGTTGCAAATCTAATATATCCAGTAACTTTGTCAACTAGTAATAGCACTACAAAAGAGAAACAACTACCTTTACAGGTTAGGTTGTACAAATAGAGTTAATGGGGAAAAAAATACTTCGCACTATGGCACAGTCACCATTGCCAACAGCAGAGACCATAGACTTGCTAGTTAAAATGTTACCCCTACGGCATATATGCATGTACAGGGTAGACAACATCCCCCCTTCAGACACATTCTGTTCACCTCTCACTGTATTATCTCATGGCAATTTCCAGGCAGGTAATAAGAGTTTCTTCTGAACTGACCCCAATGACACTCTGTGAATCAGAAAAGCAAAGGGCACTGAAAGCAGCCTACCTAATGTGCTTCTATGTAGTGACCAGAAGCTTTATCTCAGTAACCCTCCCAACTTCCCAAATGGCTGGCAAGACAGATTTCCTTCAGGTGTTCCTCCTTTATGGAATATGCTTATTTTCTACCCTACTACAAATAACTTGCTTCATTAGACTTAAAAAGGATCAGCTCAAGGTGGAACTCAAGAGCTGTTCATCTAATTATAAGAGCAAATATAAAATACTACACATCTTAGAAATGTCACAGAAATAATAAAAATTTTACTTAAAGTTCATTTCAAAAACATATTCCTTCAATATTTCAATTAAACATGTCAGGTAGGAAAATGTGCCTTACCTCTTTACTTTCATTTAAGTTTACTAATAAGTTCTCTGGCATAGGTATAAAAACATCTGAAAGAAGAAATACATATTTATTTTAAACAAAACATAATAATTAAAAATGTTCCAAAAATACAACACTAATGCAATTAACCACCCCTTCCTTAAAAATAAGCCACCTCCTCCACTACTGTAGCACTGTTTACATGTGTCCAAAGAGCCACCAAAAAACCACAATGATACAGGTATCTACTGCAAATTTTCTGCTTCTTGTCTGCTACCTTGTAAAAGGTATAGCCTCCCAATTAGAAAATATTTATCTGGGCTGGGTGCAGCAGTACACGCCTGTAATCCCAGCACTTTGAGAGGCCG
Organism: Theropithecus gelada; assembly: GCF_003255815.1. Taxonomy (NCBI): domain Eukaryota; kingdom Metazoa; phylum Chordata; class Mammalia; order Primates; family Cercopithecidae; genus Theropithecus; species Theropithecus gelada. The sequence continues at coordinate 131,122,648 of NC_037673.1, read as the reverse complement.
AGGTAAGTGAATCACTTGAACTCAGGAGTTTGAGACCAGCCTGGGCAACACGGTAAAACCCTGTCTCTATAAAAAATACAAAAACGAGCCAGGCATGGTGGTGCATGCCTATAGTCCCAGCTATGTGGGAGGATTCCTTGAGCCCGGGAGGCTGAGGCTGCAGTGAGCCAAGACTGCACCACTGCACTCCCAGGCTAGGCAGGAGGTTGAAACCCTGTCTCAAAAAAAAAAAAAAAGAAAAGAAAGAAAAAAAGAAAATATTGATCTGTACTCACTGAATACGGGTTTGTGTAAGTGCTATGCTTCTTAGGCTAAAGATAATAATTTACAATTCTGCTTTGACCCTTTTTTTTTTTTTTTTTTTTTTTTTTNAAAGATTACTTAAAAGAAGTCTTATGATGGCCAGAGAAACTCAATTTTATTTACCTTTTATTAAATTTTCCTTTATTTACCATTTGTCAAAGGCTTTCAAACCCTTTTTTTTTTTTTTTTTTTTTTTGAGACGGAGTCTCCCTCTGTCGCCCGGGCTGGAGTGCAGTGGCCGGATCTCAGCTCACTGCAAGCTCCGCCTCCCGGGTTTACGCCATTCTCCTGCCTCAGCCTCCCAAGTAACTGGGACTACAGGCGCCCGCCATCTCGCCCGGCTAGTTTTTTGTATTTTTTAGTAGAGACGGGGTTTCACCGTGTTCGCCAGGATGGTCTCGATCTTCTGACCTCGTGATCCACCCGTCTCGGCCTCCCAAAGTGCTGGGATTACAGGCTTGAGCCACCGCGCCCGGCGACCCTTTTTTTTTTTTTTAAATGGCTAGCCCTGGAAGCCAGCCAAAGATACACTATTGGCATTGAGACATCTTTTTGACTAACATGACACACAAGAATGCTGTCTTTATAAGGAAGCCATACAGCTCACCAATAGCTCTGTCATTCACAAAGCATATGCTTTCTTATAAAGAAGGTCAGCCAGGCACGGTGGCTCATGCCTGTAATCCCAGTACTTTGGGAGGCCGAGGCGGGCAGATCACAAGGTCAGGAGTTTGAGACCAGCCTGACCAATGTGATGAAACCCATCTCTACTAAAAATACAAAAAGTTAGCCAGGCATGGTGGTGGGCACCTGTAGTCCCAGCTACTTGGGAGGCTGAGGCAGGAGAATTGTTTGAACCCGGGAGGTGGAGGTTGCAGTGAGCTGAGATGGCGCCACTGCACACCACCCTGGGGGACAGATCAAGACCCGTCTCAAAAGAAAAAAAAAAAAAAGGGCCCACACCAGTGCCTTTAAAAAGGGACTACGGGCCAGGTGCGGTGGCTCATGCCTATAATCCCAGCACTTTGGGAGGCCGAGGCGGGTGGATCACGAGGTCAGGAGTTCAAGACCAGCCTGGCCAAGATGGTGAAACCCTGTCTCTGCTAAAAACACAAAAATTAGCCAGGCATGGTGGTGGGCGCCTGTAATCCCAGCTACTCGGGAGGCTGAGGCAAATAATTGCTTGAACCCAGGAGGCAGAGGCTGCAATGAGCCGAGATTGCGCCACTGCACTCCAGCCTGGGTGCCAGAGCAAGACTCCTTCTCAAAAAAAAAAAAAAAAAAAAAAAAAAAAAAAAAAAAAAAAAAAAAAAAAAAAA
>NC_037673.1:131110583-131120655 GCF_003255815.1 Theropithecus gelada | reverse complement strand
CCCTTTTTTTTTTTTTTAAATGGCTAGCCCTGGAAGCCAGCCAAAGATACACTATTGGCATTGAGACATCTTTTTGACTAACATGACACACAAGAATGCTGTCTTTATAAGGAAGCCATACAGCTCACCAATAGCTCTGTCATTCACAAAGCATATGCTTTCTTATAAAGAAGGTCAGCCAGGCACGGTGGCTCATGCCTGTAATCCCAGTACTTTGGGAGGCCGAGGCGGGCAGATCACAAGGTCAGGAGTTTGAGACCAGCCTGACCAATGTGATGAAACCCATCTCTACTAAAAATACAAAAAGTTAGCCAGGCATGGTGGTGGGCACCTGTAGTCCCAGCTACTTGGGAGGCTGAGGCAGGAGAATTGTTTGAACCCGGGAGGTGGAGGTTGCAGTGAGCTGAGATGGCGCCACTGCACACCACCCTGGGGGACAGATCAAGACCCGTCTCAAAAGAAAAAAAAAAAAAAGGGCCCACACCAGTGCCTTTAAAAAGGGACTACGGGCCAGGTGCGGTGGCTCATGCCTATAATCCCAGCACTTTGGGAGGCCGAGGCGGGTGGATCACGAGGTCAGGAGTTCAAGACCAGCCTGGCCAAGATGGTGAAACCCTGTCTCTGCTAAAAACACAAAAATTAGCCAGGCATGGTGGTGGGCGCCTGTAATCCCAGCTACTCGGGAGGCTGAGGCAAATAATTGCTTGAACCCAGGAGGCAGAGGCTGCAATGAGCCGAGATTGCGCCACTGCACTCCAGCCTGGGTGCCAGAGCAAGACTCCTTCTCAAAAAAAAAAAAAAAAAAAAAAAAGAAAAAGAAAAAGAAAAGAAAAAAAAAAGGGACTATGGAGGCTGGGCATGGTGGTTCATGCCTGCTGTAATCCCAGCACTGTGGGAGGCCAAGGTGGACAGTTCACTTGAGGCCAGGAGTTTGACACCAGACTGGCCAACATAGTGAAACCCCATATTTACTAAAAAATACAAAAAATTAGCTGGCATAATGGCACACACCTATAATCCCAGCTACTCGGAAGGCTGAGGCATGAGAATCACTTGAACCTAGGAGGCAGAGACTGCAGTGAGCCAGTGAGCCAAGATTGCGCCACTGCACTGCAGCCTGGGCAACAAAGCAAGATTCTGTCTCCAAAAACACAAAACAAAACAAACAAATAAAATTAATGGGACTGCAGCCGGGCGCGGTGGCTCACGCCTGTAATCCCAGCACTTTGGGAGGCCGAGGCGGGCGGATCACAAGGTCAGGAGATCGAGACCATGGTGAAACCCCGTCTCTACTAAAAATAGAAAAAATTAGCCGGGCACAGTGGCGGGCGCCTGTAGTCCCAGCTACTCGGGAGGCTGAGGCAGGAGAATGGCGTGAACCCGGGAGGCGGAGCTTGCAGTGAGCCGAGATTGCGCCACTGCACTCCAGCCTGGGCGACAGAGCAAGACTCCGTCTCAAAACAAACAAACAAACAAACAAACAAACAAACAAACAAAATTAATGGGACTGCAAAATCAAGCGAATCAGAAGGTATGCTAACTGCCCACTTCAGATGAGCCTCTCAGGATTCACATTTATTCTTGCTTAGTAATTCTTCCTTAGAAAGGGAGCAAACTGGGCAGAGAGTGGTGGAGGATTACAAGGTTAATCACTTTCTACATTTCTATAGTTTCTTTTTACAAAAAAATAAGGCCTGGCCAGGTGTGGCCCATGCCTGTACTCCCAACACTTTGGGAGGACGAGGTGAAAGGACTGCCTAAGGCCAGAAGCTTGAGACCAGCCTGTGCAACTTAGCAAGACCTTGCCTCCACAAGAAATTTTAAAAATTAGCTGGGCATGGTAGCGTGTACCTGTAGTCCTAGCTACTTGAAAAGCTGAGGTGGAAGGATCACTTGAGCCCAGGGCTTCAAGGCTGCAGTGAGCTATGATTGCACCACTGCGCTGCAACGTGGGAGACAGAGTCTCTGTCTTTAAAAAAATAGTAATAGCCAGGCGCGGTGACTCACACCTGTAATCCCAGCACTTTGGGAGGCAGAGGCGGGTGGATCACCTGCGGTCAGGAGTTCAAGACCAGCCTGGCTAACATGGTGAAACCCCGTTTCTACTAAAAATATAAAAAATTAGCTGGGCATGGTGGCACGCACCTATAATCCCAGCTACTCAGGAGGCTGAGGTAGGAGAATTGCTTGAACCTGGGAGGCGGAGGTTGCAGTGACTGGAGATGGTGCCATTGCACTCCAGTTTGGGCAACAAGAGCAAAACTCCATCTCAAAAAAAAAAAGTAATAATAATGATAACTCCCTATTGATTGCCCTTCCCCCCCAGCACCTGGTAACCTCTATTCCATTTTCTGTCTCTATGAATTTGCCTATTCTAGGTATTGTATATAAGTGGAACCATACAATATTTGTCGTTTTGTGTCTTGCTTATTTCACTTAGTATGTTTTCCAGGTGCATCCACATTGTAGCACGTGTGAGAATTTCATCATTTTTTTGAGGCTGAATAATATTCCATTATACGTTTTTTTTTGTCCTTTTTTTTTTTTTTTTTTTTTGAGATGCAGTCTCACTGTTGTCCAGACTGGGGTGCAGTGGCACGATCTGGGCTTGCTGCAAGCTCCACCTCCTCCCAGGTTCATGATGTTCTCCTGCCCCAGCCTCCCGAGTAACTCAGACTACAGGCGCACGCCACCACACCTAATTAATTTTTGTATTTTTAGTAGAGACGGGGTTTCACCATGTTGGCCAGGACGGTCTCGATCTCTTGACCTTGTGATCCGCCCGCCTCAGCCTCCCAAAGTGCTGGGATTACAGGCGTGAGCCACCGCGCCCGTCCCCATTATACGTTTATACCACATTTTGTTTATCTATTCATCTGTTGATGACTACTTGGGGTGTTTCCACCTTTTGGCTATTGTGAATGATTGCTATTGCTATAAACAATGATGTACAAGCATCTGCTTGAGTCCCTGCTTTCAATTTTTTGGAGTATATATTGAACGGTGGAATTGCTACATCATGTGGTAATTCACCATTAACTTTGAGGAACTGCCAAGGTATTTTCCACAGCAGTTATACCATTTTACATTCTGACCAGCAATGCACCAGGGTTCCAATGTTTCACAATCTAGTGGCATAAATATTTGCCCCTGTTTTATACTTATAGCTCTTAAGTTTAGGTCTTTAGTCCATTTCAAGTTAATTTTCTTCACATGGTATAAGGTAAAGGTCCAACCTCATTCTTTTGCATAGGCAGTACTGCCATAACTATTTGTTGAAAAAACTGTCTCTTCTCCCACTGATTGGTCCAGGCACCTCTGTCAAAAAATCAATTGACTGGCTGGGCCTGGTGGCTCATGCTTGTAATCCCAGTACTTTGTGGGGCCAAGAGAGGCAGATCACTTGAGATCAGGAGTTTGAGACCAGCCTGGCCAACATGGTGAAACCTCATCTCGACTAAAAATACAAAAATTAGCTGGGCATGGTGTTGCATGCCTGTCTTCCCAGCTATTCGGGAGGCTGAGGCAGGAGAACTGCTTGAACCTGGGAGGCGTAGGCTGCAGTGAGCCAAGATCGTGTCACTGCACTATAGCCTGTGAGACAGAGTAAGACAAAAAAAAAAAAAAAAAAAAAAAAAAATCAATTGACTATATATGCTAGGCTTTATTCTGAGCTCTCAATTCTATTTCTTTGCTCTATATGTCTATCCTCAAACACTTTTTGAATGAATAAATGGGAAGAAGGGGGAAAAAAGCCTAAATTTGATCTGAGTTCTAACATTAACTTGTTTTTGTTACCTTGTTCAGAATTCATGTTGTCTCCATAACCCCCATTTCCTCTTCCATAAAATAAGAGATTGCACTTGAAAGACTTACAACTCCAACAATCATGATTTTATACTCAAGATTTTCCTTGACATAGTACAAACAACACACATCCAATTTGTCAAGTAATAAAGAAATATTTCTAAAATTGAAAAATTATGAAAGTAGTTCAATAAATCTATACCTTCAATATCTGAAACTATTAGCATCTGAGGTTGAGAGAGACCTTCTTGAAGACTGTAGAAATGGATTGTACTGTCAAATGTTATGAAGCCAATTTTTGTTCTAGTGTTGCCAGGAAGCCTAAAGACAAATTCAGAAGACTATTTTATCAAGTTTTAACCATATACAAATATACACATAAAATATGTCCTAAGAGTTACATGAAAATATCTAATTCAATATTATAGAAATTGGCCCAACACAAACAAATGTTTAAACCACTCAATGTTTACCATGAAAACATATCTGACTCAAAGGGAAAACACTACACATAAGCCAAACAATAAACAAAAAACAGCCATAATACAACAATCCAAAACCAAGTATAGCTATGTAAACTTACATATAATCACTTAGGAAATAGTAGGTTAAAAATACTGAAAACTATTAATGAAATTTTGCAGATGATTTTAAGTTATAAAGCATGCTTCAAAATATTATGATACAGAAACTGTAATATTTAAGAACAAAGAAGAGCAAAAGCATCTATTTTAAAGAACTACAAATAGGTGGAACTACAATTATATAAGGGGAAGAGCAAACTGTTTTTCACTCTTGTTCATGCATGGGTGAGTCAGTGACAATCTCTTCAATTCACAATCCCCATTCACAATCTATAACATTAAAAATATAAATACTGGCAGGAACAAGAATGAGCTTTTCACCAAAGTGAAAGAGTTACTCCACTTGTGATGAAATTTAGCCTTCTATATGCCTCCACACCACACACAAGCACTATACTTCATTACATAGAAAGGTCACATTAACTTTGATGGGTTACACTAGGTCTCTAAAAACCACTGGAAAGAGTTATTTTAAGAGACTTAAGACACTTGATGACCAAATGCAATGACCAAATGCAATATGTGTATACTGTTTAAATTCTTACTCCAATAAACTGACAGTAAAAAGGCATTTTTTGGCCGGGCGCGGTGGCTCAAGCCTGTAATCCCAGCACTTTGGGAGGCCGAGACGGGTGGATCACTAGGTCAGGAGATCGAGACCATCCTGGCTAACACGGTGAAACCCCGTCTCTACTAAAAAATACAAAAAATTAGCCGGGCAAGGTGGTGGGCGCCTGTAGTCCCAGCTACTCGGGAGGCTGAGGCAGGAGAATGGCGTAAACCCAGGAGGCGGAGCTTGCAGTGAGCTGAGATCCGGCCACTGCGCCCCAGCCTGGGCGACAGAGCGAGACTCTGTCTCAAAAAAAAAAAAAAAAAGGCATTTTTGAGACAACCAGGAACAAAAAATAAACTGGGTATTAGATCATATGTGGAATTACTGCAAATTTTGCTTGATGCTTTAGTATTATAGTTAGGTATAAAAGTTAATCTTGAAGTATGTATAGGTTAAACAGTATGCTGGCTGAAATTTGCCTTAAAATACTCAAGGTGGGAAAAGGTATATGCATGAAAGGGGAAGGATGAGATGAAGCAAGAAGAGCAGAATGTTGAAGATGATGAATCTCGGTGACCGGTGCCTGGAAGTTCATTACATTATTCTTCCTACCAACTACAGGTTTAAAAATAATGTTTCTAAGAGAAAGTGAGGCCTAAATTAACAACTGATTTAGGTGGAGTTTTAGAACATAATTATACAACTTTTTTTTAAATTTCAAAAAAATTACTTATTCATTTAGAAAATACTATTAGTTTCATATTTAAGCTGAATTGAGAAACTTACAAATCCAGATTGTCTAACAAACTCTGGCAAACTGAATTCAAGTATCCAGTTTCGACTGCATTGTGAGACACATCAAATACAAAGAGATACACTGGAGGCTGAGGTGGTCGTAACTGAAGAAAAAAAGATCTTGTTAAGTACATTTAACAGGATTAAGTTTAAACTTATTTGCTCGGTACACATACAGCAAAACAATTTAAAAAGCATTTACAAATTGAGTAGAGATTCTAATAAACATGCAAAACTATACGATATTGTTTATAGATGTATACTTAAAAATGACTCTGTGATTGCGATAATTCAGAAGAGTGTTTTCTCTAGGACAGGAAGGGGAAGAGATGTAATCAGAAGGGCTTGTGGCCAGGCGTGGTGGCTCACACCTATAATCCCAGCACTTTGGAAGGCCAAGGCAGACAGATCACCTGAGGTCAGGAGTTCGAGACCAGCCTGACCAACATGGCGAAACCCCCATCTCTACTAAAAATACAAAAATTAGCCGGATGTGGTGGCGGGCGCCTGTAGTCCCAGTTACTTGGGAGGCTGAGGCAGGAAGATCGCTTGAACCTGGGAGATGGAGGCTGCGGTGAGCCAAGATTATGCCACTACACTCTAGCCTGGGCGACAGAGACTCCATCTCAAAAAAAAAAAGAGAAGGGATTCTGGGAGTATTAGCAAGGTTCAATTTCTTGGCTTGGATTATACTAACAAAAGTGTTTAGTTTATAATGATTTGGTAACCTGAATATTTATGTTTTATTGATTTTTCAATATGTGTTGAATTTCACAATTTAGGGAAATTATAGCTCTGAAAGTTACAAGTTAGCTTCAGCTGGTTATTTAACCAACAAATTACAGTCAAATCTCATAAAAATGTAAGACTAATTTTTTTTGTTTGCTTTTGAGGTGGGGTCTTGCCCTGTCCCCCAGGCTGAGTGCAGTGGTGAGATCTCGGCTCACTGCAACCTCTGCCTCCTGGGTTCAAGAGATTCTTGCCTCAGCCTCCTGAATAGCTGCGATTACAGGCACACGCTGCCATGCCCGGCTAATTTTTGTATTTTTTTTTAGTAGAGACAGGGTTTCATCATTTTGCCCAGGCTGGTCTTGAACTCCTGACCTCAGGTGATCCGCCTGCCTTGGCCTCCCAAAGTGCTGGGATTACAGGCATGAGCCACCGCACCCGGCCAAGACTGTATTTTAAACTTCCAAATCCAAAGATTTGTTCTCAAGTCAGTAAAAAGCATCAAATAGCCACAATCAGAACTGGGTATGTAGTATACAATCTTCCCTTGGTATCCGCAAGAGATTAGTTCTATGATCTCCCACCTCGAATACCAAAAATCTAAGGATGCTTAATTCACTTACACACAATGGTATATTATTTGCATATAACCTATGCACATCCTTCTGTATACTTTAAATCATCTCTAGATTTTTAAAGTAATACCAAATACAACACAAATGCTATGTAAATAGTTGCTATGCTGTATATTAAAATTAGTATTTTTTTTTTTTTAAGAGAGAAGGTGTTGCTTTGTCACTCAGGCTGGAGTGCAGTGATGCAACGCAATCATAGCTCACTGCAGCCTTGAACTCCGGGGCTCAAGCGATCCTTCCACCTCAGCCTCCCAAGTACCAGGGACTACAAGCACACACAATTCCTGAAATTTTTTGCAGAGATTTGGGTCTCGCTATGTTGCCCAGGCTGGTCTCGAACTGTTGGCTTCAAGCAATCCTCCTGCCTTGGCTTCCCAAAGTGCTGGTATTATAGGTATGAGCCACCATGTCTGTCCTATAATATTTTTTACCGTGTTTTTCTGAGCATTTTCGATCTGTGGGTAGTTGAATCCACAGATGCAGAACCCATGGATACAGAGTCAACTGTACTTTTACATATTTTTGTATGAATCACTTGCCAAATCCACACAACCTGTCCCTCAAGAGATAAGACAGAAAGGAGCAAAAACCTTCTGCTATAGGAAAGTTTCTAAATTTAAAGGAAGCAATTTTTGCAAAGCATGGGTGATAAAGGGAAACCAGGAAGGTAAATTTAAAAGAACAAGTGCTTCTTTTTTTTGTTGTTTTAATCCAATAAAAGAACACCTACTCTGTGGATGGCTATTACCAACCACTTAAGTGCAACAAAATGTTTCTTTTTTTTTTTTTTTGAGACGGAGTCTCGCATTGTTGCCCAGGCTGGAGTGCAGGGGCGCAATCTCAGCTCACTGCAACCTCTGCCTGCCTGGTTCAAGCGATTATCCCGCCTGAGCCTCCCGAATAGCTGGGATTACAGGCATATGTCACCATGTCTGGCTAATTTTTGTACTTTTAGTAGAGACGGGGTTTCACCATGTTGCTCAGGCTGGTGTCGAATCCTGACCTCCAGTGAGCAGCCACCTCGGCCTCCCAAAGTGCTGGGATTTACAGGTGTGAGCCACCGCGCCTGGCCAACAAAATGTTTTCTATATTGAAGCTTTTCTGTGGTGAAGAGACTGGTTCCTCATAAGTTTACACAAAAATGGACCCAAGTACCCAGATAAAGACACAAAAATATATTAATTTCCTTTTTTTTTTTTTTTTTGAGATGGAGTTTTGCTCTTTTGCCCACGTTGGGGTGCAGTGGCGCAACCTTGGCTCACTGCAACCTCTGCCTTCCGGTTTCAAGTGTTTTTCCTACCTAAGCCTCCCGAGTAGCTGGGATTACAGGCACTTGCCACCAGGCCTGGCTAATTTTTGTATTTTTAGTAGAGATGCAGTTTTATCATGTTAGCCAGGTGGTCTCAAACTCCTGACCTCATGATCTGCCTGGCTTGGCATCCCAAAGTGCTGGGATTACAGGCAGGAGGCACTGTGCCCAAAATACAATAAAATATTAAAAGTACTAAAATATGAGACTTATCTTCATATTCCCTTTTCCCAAGAGACAATTATGGCATGGTGAAAGAGTAACCAAATCAAAAGGCCTAAATTATTATGCTAGTTCTACTACTAAATGAAATTTGGCAAGTCACTTAACCTAAGTCTATTCTCATATCTGTAAAAGAGGATTAACAGCATTTTTCTAGCTTGCTTCAGAATATTGTTTGTGATGATCAAAAGTGTAAGTGCTTTATAAAATGTAAAGTGTTAATTAAACATTAGGCATTCACGACCAGCCTAAGCAACATAGTGAGACTTTGTCTCTAAAAGTCTTTAAAAAAATTAGCAGGGCATGGTGGTACATGCCTGTAGTCCCAGCTACTTGGGAGGCTGAGGCAGGAGAATTGCTTGAGCCCATGAAGTTGAGGCTACAGTGAGTTATGATAGTGCCACTGCACTTTAGCTTCAGCAACAAAGTGAGACCCTCCTCTGTAAAAGAAACAAACATTAAACAACAAAAACATTAGGCATAGTTATTAGTTTTAAAACATAAGACCCCAGATATTCTCATGGGTGTAGAAAAGAACAATATTTGCAAGAGGACATTCATCACAGAATTATTTCTAATAGAAAAAAAATTTATATGAAGGAAAAATGAAGCAATAGGGAAAAAAAAACTGACTGTAACTTATAAGTAAATATGAACCTGCCGGGCGCAGTGGCTCATGCCTGTAATCCCAGCACTTTGGGAGGCCAAGGTGGGCAGATCACAAGGTCAGGAGTTCAAGACCAGCCTGACCAACATGGAGAAACCCCGTCTCTACTAAAAATTCAAAAATTAGCCAGGTGCGGTGGCTCATGCCTATAATCCCAGCTACTCAGGAGGCTGAGGCAGAAGAATTGCTTAAACCCAGGAGGCGGAGGTTGCAGTGAGCCGAGATCACAGCACTGCACTCCAGCCTGGGTGACACAGTGAGACTCCATCTCAAAAAGAAAAAAAGTAAATATGAGCCCAATATTATACTGGAAATTTCTGAATGTCACATAAGACACTTAAGTGGGACTTTACATAAACTTTTACCTTTCAAATATACCCTTATATATTAATTACTTTAGTAATAAACAAGTATTACACTTTTACACATCTAAAAACATAAAATTTTGGCTGGGCACAGTGGCTCACATCTGTAATCCCAGCACTTTGGGAGGCCAAGGTGGGCAGATTACTCGAGCCCAGGAATTCAAGACCAGCCTGGGCAACATAGCAAAACTCTGTCTCTACTAAAAATAAGCCAGGTGTGGTGGTGCATGCCTATAGACCCAGCTACTTAGGAGGCTGAGGTGGGAGGACCACTTGAGCACGGGAGGTCAAGGCTGCAGTGAGCTGTGATCCCGCCACTGCACTCCAGCATGGGCAACGGGAGTGAAACTCTGTCTCAAAATAGAATAGAATAGAATAGAATAGAATAGAATAGAATAGAATAGAA
>NC_037673.1:131067669-131110573 GCF_003255815.1 Theropithecus gelada | reverse complement strand
AATAGAATAGAATAGAATAGAATAGAATAGAATAGAATAGAATAGAATAGAACAGAACAGAACAGAATAGAATAGAATAAAATTTTGTTAAAGGATGCTATATTGTTTTACTTAAAATCTGGTAATAAAAAATGGGCATGTTGTATTTAAAAAATGGAAGCTTACCATGTATTCTGAAGGAGCCATAAACTCAATAGTAGCATTTTGAACTTCTGGTCTTCTGTGAGGTTCTCCATAAACTCTGGTCAAAGGGTTGTACAAGAATTCTTCAGGAACTATATAAAGTTAACAATACACACATTGAAAAAACTGAAAGAATTTAATATATTTTGCATTTGGCCACTTTATTGCTTGAAAAGATGATAAAAACTCATTAAATGCCAATTACTTTCTTGTTTTTTTTTTGAGACGGAGTTTCACTCTGTTGCCCAGGCTGGAGTGCAGTGGCGTGATCTTGGCTCACTGCAACCTCCACCTCCCAAGTTCAAGTGATTCTCTTGCCTTAGCCTCCCGAATAGCTAGGATTACAGGCATGCACTGCCATGCCCGGCTAATTTTGTGTATTTTTAGTAGAGATGGGGTTTCTCCATGTTGGTCAGGCTGGTCTCAAACTCCCAACCTCAGGTGATCCACCCACCTCAGCCTCCCAAAGCGCTGGGATTACAGACGTGAGCCACCACACCCGGCCTATTTGCTTAAATTTCACAATTATACAGGATATTAACATTTCACATATGAAATATACAGAAACTGGCTGGTACTAGAAGCTATGGTAAGACAATTCCAGAGGTCAAGGTCATAAGGTTTAGTGAGTTTCATTAATTAATGAGACCTTTATGGAACATCACTTAACCTAACATCATACTTACCACTTATAATACACTAGTGGTTAAAGAGTATTTTCTAAATTATCATTGTATCTGTCTTCCTACTAATTGTTTAGAAATTCAAATCCCTATGCACTCTAAAGGGTAAGCTATAGTTCATGAAATAGCCTGGTTTGCATATGAAAGGGGCTCCAGTTTTTATTACAATTTCATTTTGTATATTAAAGCACATACACATAAAGATTTTAAAGGTAACTAAATACTACATGTCCATTTTCTGAATTATCATAGTGCAAAAGAAAGTTCTTAGCTTATCCTTACTTTTCTATACTGAAAAAAAAAACACACACACAAACAATAAAACTGTTTTTTTGTTTTGTTTTGTTTGTTTGTTCATTTGAAACAGAGTTTTGCTCGTTTGTTTGTTTGAGACGGAATTTTGTTCTTGTTGCCTAGGCTGGCGTGCAATGGTGCAATCTCAGTTCACTGCAACCTCTGCCTCCCGGGTTCAAGCAATTCTCCTGCCTCAGCCTCCCAAGTAGCTGGGATTACAGGTGCCTACCACCACACCCAGCTAATTTTTAAATATTTTTAGTAGAGATGGGGTTTCACTACATTGGCCAGGCTGGTCTCAAACTCCTGACCTTAGGCGATCCACCCACCTCAGCCTCCCAAAGTGCTGGGATTACAGGTGTGAGCCACTGCATCTGGCTCTGTTTGGTTTGTTTTTGAGATGGAGTCTCGCTCTGTTGCCCAGGTTGGAGTGCAATGGCATGATCTCGGCTCACTGAACCCTCTGCTTCCTGGGTTCAAGCGATTCTCCTGCCTCAGCCTCCCAAGCAGCTGGAATTATAGGTGCCCGCCATCACACCCAGCTAATTGTTGTATTTTTAGTAAAGATGGGGTTTCACCGTGTTGGCCATGCTGGTCTCGAACTCCTGACCTCAGGTGATCCACCTGCCTCAGCCTCCCAAAGTGCTGGGATTAGAGGCGTGCGCCACCGTGCCCAGCCAATAAAACTGGCTTTAGGCCGGGCGCGGTGGCTCAAGCCTGTAATCCCAGCACTTTGGGAGGCCGAGGCAGGCGGATCACGAGGTGAGGAGATCGAGACCATCCTGGCTGACACGGTGAAACCCCGTCTCTACTAAAAAATACAAAAAACTAGCCGGGCGAGGTGGCGGGCGCCTGTAGTCCCAGCTACTGGGGAGGCTGAGGCAGGAGAATGGAGTGAACCCGGGAGGCGGAGCTTGCAGTGAGCTGAGATCCGGCCACTGCACTCCAGCCTGGGCTGCAGAGCGAGACTCTGTCTCAAAAACAAAACAAAACAAAACAAAACAAAAACTGGCTTTAAAAAACTCCTGGCCAGGGCCGGTGTATTCTCAGGAGGCTGAGGCAGGAGAATTGCTTGAACCTGGGAGGCATAGAGGTTGCAGTGAGCTGAGATCGTGTCACTACACTCCAGGCTGGTGACAGAGTGAGACTCCGTCTCAAAAACAAACAAAAACAAACTATTGGCTGAGTATGGTTGCTCATGCCTATAATCCCAGCACTTTGGGAGGCTGAGGCGGGCAGATTACTTGAGGTCAGGAGTTCTAGACCAGCCTGGCTGACATGGTGAAACTCCACCCCTACTAAAAATATAAAAATTAGCCGAGCGTTGGGGTGGATGCCTGTAATTCCAGCTACTCAGGAGGCTGAGGCAGGAAAACCACTTGAACCTGGGAGGCGGAAGTTGCAGTGAGCCAACATCGCGCCACTGCACTCCAGCCTGGGTGACAGAGTGAGACTCCATCTCAAAAACAAAAACAAAAACAAAACTCTTATATTCCTCTATTTCTCAAATCTTCCAAACAGACACTGTGGATACTGGCATACCCATTTCCTTCTCTAATCTGAACAGAACCCTATTGATTACATTACATTCCTCAAATAAAAACTTCGACATAGTTACTGAGAGAAATCTCCTCCTCCTCAATTACTGAGAAAACTACATTAACTAATCTTCCAGCACTGCCCACCTCCCTTCATTCAGCAGTGAATGAATTGGGCAGCTATTCTGTGGACTCATTTTCTTTCACCCTAGAGAAAAGGCATGGGACAATTTCTACATAAAAATGTTTCTTAAATTACTGGCTTAAGTAATACCATGAAATATATCACTTATTATATACCCAATACAATGTAAAAATGGGATATCCATATAATACTATCATTATTTTTTGCCTAAAAAGTAAATAATTAAATTTATTTATAAATATAAATGCATAGAAAAAAGTTACCCGTAGTTTTCTGAGTGGAAGGATTGACTACAGGTAAATAAAAGTTTTCTTTTTTTTTTTTAACTGCACATTTGTATCATCTGATTTCCCTACAATGCAAGTAGAAATGTTTAAATGTTTCAAAAAAGCAGCCCATACCATCATTGACTCGATAACATAAGTTACACTTCCATCTCCTTTGATCAAGAAAGCTGACAAAAGGATTGATATATGTCCTGCATGAACGGCATCTCACAATTGTACTGGAGGTAACCACAGGCAATTGCTGAAAAAAAAAAGAATTAAATTTAAGCAGATTAAAGGCAATAATCATCATGTTGAAAATATAAGCATGAATCCATCCTGTCTAAATAACTGTTGGGATATTATCATTTTAGAGAAAACCTAGAGTACAAGATGTATCTAAACTGCCATACACAAAAACCATGTAGTTGAAATGTATTACTTTTAAACCCTACGATTTTGCTCCAAGACCATTCTCATTAAAAGTTGTCTTAAAAAAAAAAATTATTGGCTGGGCACAGTGGCTCACATGTGTAATTCCAGCACTTTGGGAGCCAAGGTGGAAGGACTCCTTAAGGCCAGGAGTTTGAGACCAGCCTGGGCAACATAGTGAAATGTGACCCTCTTAAAAGATATAAAAAATTAGCCCAGTGTGGTGAGTTGGGTTGAAGTGGGAGGATCACTTGAGCCTGGGAGGTCAAGGCTGCAGTGAGCCATGACTGAGCCACTGCACTCCAGCATGGGCAATGGAGCAAGACCCAGTCTCAAAAAATAAAATAAAATAAAAATTTAAAAAGTATTTTTTTTCTCATGGAACACTCACATTGCAAAACTGAAATAGCAGGACAGGCACAGTGGCTAACACCTATGTCTAAAATCCCAGCACTCTGGTGGGAGGCTGAGGCAGGGGGATAACTTGAGGCCAGGAGTTTGAGACCAACCTGGGCAAGAAAGTTAGACCCTCTCTCTATTTTAAAAATAAAAATAGGCCGGGCATGGTGGCTCATGCCTGTAATCCCAGCACTTTGTGAGGCCAAGGTGGGTGGAACACGAGGTCAGGAGTCCAAGATCAGCCTGACCAACGTGGTGAAACCTCGTCTCTACTAAAAATACAAAAATTAGCTGGGTGTCGTGATGGATGTCTATAATCCCAGCCACTCGGGAGGCTCAGGCAGGAGAATTGCTTCAGCCCCGGGAGGCAGAGGTTGCAGTGAGCCAAGATCGCACCACTGCACTCCAGCCTGGACAACAGAGCAAGACTCCATCTTGGAAAAAAATAAAAATATCCCAGTGCTTTGGAAGGCCAAAGCAGGAGGATCACTTGAGGCCAGGAGCTAGAGACCAACCTGAGCAACACAGCAACAGCCCATCTCTACCAAAAAATAAAAAAAAAAAAAAGTTTTTAAATAAATAATAAGTTAAAAAAATAAAACCAAGATGGTAAATTTACAATGTACTTTTGGCATGAATGGCAAAGAAAAAAAAATCAACATTCTAAAATATATGACCAACGAAACTATTACAAAGTTTGTTGATGTTACATTAAGAAGCTTACTTAGTTCTCAACTGTAATGAAGTAAGGTGAGGTTAATTTAAATAATCAATTAAACTTTGGAATTACGCTCCTAAAGTTTATCCTACATACTAAAAGTTCTAAAGTATTAGCTGGGTATAGTGGCCAGTGCCTACAGTACCACTTACTCTGTCTGGAGGCTGAGGCAGGAGGACTGCTTGAGCCCAAGAGTTCAAGGCTGCAGTGAGCTATGATCATGGAACTGCACTCTAACCTGGGTGACAACGAGAGACCCGGGCTCTAATAAATAAATAAATAAATGACAGTAAATACATGGGAAGGGTCTTTGTAAGACTATCAGATGTGGGGAGATTTGTTTTGATTTACCAGAAACCCTAAGACAGGTGAAAAAAATGTTTTTGCTTATACTGATCAACTTAACTGAGAGCTAGTGCCTTGGACAACAAAGTGACATAGCATCTCATCTTTTAAAAAAGGTTTTATTTATTTATATGTATCTTTATCTTTTTTTTTTTTTTTTTTTTGAGACAGTCTCACTCTATCGCCCAGGTTGGAGTGCAGTGTGGGATCTTGGCTCACTGCAACCTCCACCTCCCACCTCCCAGGTTCAAGCAATTCCCTTGCCTCAGCCTCCCCAGTAGCTGGAATTATAGATGTGCGTCATCATGCTCGGCTAAATTTTCTATTTCTGGTAGAGATGAGTTTTACCACGTTGGCCAGGCTGGTCTTGAACTCCTGAAATCAGGTGATCTGCCCGCCTCAGCCTCCCAAAATGCTGGGATTACAGGTGTGAGCCACCGCACTTGGCCTTTATCTATTTTTTAAAGAGAAGAATCGCATACCCAATCCTGGGCAACATAGTTAACACTCTGCTTCTTAAAAAAAAAAAAAAAAAAATCAATGCAGGCAATAAAATTCTATCACCACCAAAAAAATCCTGTCACCAAAAGGACGTGTCTTGTGGGAAAGTCAGCAATCCTCAAGAGTATGTGGCCACAGAGCTTTAGGACAAAGGTAGATCAGCTTCTTTTCTCTTTTGAAATAACTTTTTTTTTTGGATACAGGGTCTCACTCTGTCACCCAGGCTGAAGTACAGTAGTACAATCATGTCTCACTGCAGCCTCAACCTCCCAGGCTCAAGTGATCCTCCCACCCTAACCTCCCGAGTAGCCAGGACTAGGCTGGTCTTGAACTCCTGGACCCAAGCAATTCTCCCACCTCGGCCTCCAAAAGTGCTGGGATTACAGGCCATGAGCCACCATCTCTAGCTTAAAACTACTTTTTAAAATAACAAATTTTACTCCAAGGAAAGCAGAATGGGGGAGACTCGGGTAAAGTACTTTAATGGGTAAATAATTCACGACCTATTAAAATAGAATGATTCATTTATTTAGTTTCTCTCAGTACCTCTATTCTATTCAGCACTTTTTGAATTTTCCAGCAATATACTTACTTTATCTAGTATCTGAAAGTGTTTAGTAATAAAATTTTTGGTTGAATTGTAAGTAATCTGTCAATCATCGACTTCCTAAAGATAGATCAAACCAATTCTATATGTAATTCTTGCATCATTGCAGAAAATTTTCACCAAGATATTTTTCACAAAAGACATTTACTTTCACTAAAGAGGCTGGGTGCAGTGGCTCACGCCTATAAATCCCAGCACTTTGGGAGGTGGGCAGATCACTTGAGGTCAGTTCGAGACCAGTCTGGCCAACATGGTGAAACACCATCTCTACTAAAAATACAAAAATTAGCTGGGTGTGGTGGCAGGTGCCTGTAATGCCAGTTACTTAGGAAGCTGAGGCAAGAGAATCGCCAGAACCTGGGAGGTGTAGGTTGCAGTGAGCTGAGATCTCACCACTGCACACTAGCCTGGGCGACAGTGAGACCCCATCTCAGAAAAAAAAAAAAAAAGAGCCAGGCACGGTGGCTCATGCCTGTAATCCCAGCACTTTGGGAGGCTGAGGCAGGTGGATCACAAGGTCAGGAGTTCAAGACCAGCCTGGCCAAGATGGTGAAACCCCCTCTCTACTAAAAATACAAAAATTACGCAGGCGCGGTGGCAGGCACCTGTAATCCCAGTTACTAGGGAGGCTGAGGCTGGAAAATCACTTGAACATGGAGGGCAGAGGTTGCAGTGAGCCAAGATTGCATCACTGTACTCCAGCCTGGGTGACAGAGGGAGACTCCGTCTAAAAAAAAAGAAAAGAAAAGAAAAGAAAAGAAAAGAAAAGAAAAGAAAAGAAAAGAAAAAAGAAAAGAAAATAAAAGAAAAGAAAAGAAAAGAAAAGAAAAGAAAAGAAAAGAAAAGAAACATACCACTAAGTCTTTGAAAGGATGAAGCAGCAGCCCCAAAGGAAGTTTGGCTTTATTCAATAAGGCCTGCGTCTGAGGAATGCTAGTCAGCGTGCATCGAAATAACCTATATCAAAGTAAAGAGTATGCATCAGTTGCTGCTATGATTATTTTTGAACAAAACAACCACAAAATTTTAAAAGGTATACATTTTAATACTGGATCAGATTACAGATGAAATATTTCAATAGATTCTCTAAAATTTTATCCTATTTAAATATTTAAATCTAAGTCCTATGCAGAAATAGAGTGGATGATTATATTATATAACTAAAATATAGTCTCTTCTTGGCTTGTGTGTAAAACAGTCTAAACTATCAAATGACTTATTTTTTGTTTTGTAAGCCTAGTTGACACTGGAATTAAACTTAGGTGATGGCCCAAACTGCAAAGTTTATTTAAAAGTTCAGTTTTGCTGAAGATTCTAAATACAATGTAAAGGTCCCAAATTTAATTTATCAGAAATTAATGATCACACACATTTAAGCTTATGGTAAGTTTTTAGGAAGAAAAGGTATTATGTTTGTTATGAAATTAATTTTAAATGACATCAAATAAAGGATTATGTAGAATCAAATCCCTGTGCTTTGGATTTTGAAGAAAGAATGTAACCACCATAATGAAAATGAGTATCATAATCTCATTAGAGCCGATAAGAAAAAAATCAGTTCAGGAGTTACATCTCTATTTCTTGAGGTAGGACTTTTCAAATCTCTATTAAGTAAACAAGTAAAACAGTTCTGGGCCGGCGCGGTGGCTCACGCCTGTAATCGCAGTACTTTAGGAGGCCAAGGCGGGTGGATCACGAGGTCAGGAGATCGAGACCATCCTGGCTAACATGGTGAAACGCCGTCTCTACTAAAAACACAAAAAATTAGCTGGGTGTGGTGGTGGGTGCCTGTAGTCCCAGCTACTTGGGAGGCTGAGGCAGGAGAATGGCGTGAACCCGGGAGGCGGAGCTTGCAGTGAGCCGAGATCAGGCCATTGCACTCCAGCCTGGGCGACAGAGTGAGACTCCCTCTCAAAAAAAATAAATAAATAAATAAAAAAGAGTTCTGGCCGGGTGCAGTGGCTCACGCCTGTAATCCCAACACTTTGGGAGGCCAAGGCAGGCAGCTCACGAGGTCAGGAGATCAGACCATTCAGGCGAACATGGTGAAACCTCGTCTCTACTAAAAATACAAAAAAACTAGCTGGGTGTGTTGGCGGGCTCGTGTAGTCCCAGCTTCTCGGGAGGCCGAGGCAGGAGAATGGCATGAACCCTGGGGGCGGAGCTTGCAGTGAGCGGACATTGCACCACTGCACTCCAGCCCGGGCGGCAGAGCGAGACTGTCTCAAAAAAACAAACAAAAAAAGAGTTCTATCTTCTGTATCCAGAACTTTCATAAATTAATAATTTGTACGGCTTATTCATAACACCTGATGTGCCCCCGTAATAAGCTAGAAAACTTTTCGGATATGCACAATGTCACATCTGAAGCCTTACTCTGGGTTACAGTTGAGTTTCTGGATGTCTTCATGTAAATTTGGAACTGGAGGCTTCAAAGGTGTTGACGGAAGCATGTTTCTTTCTTGAAGAAGATTGACAACTCTTAGACCCTCTGGACGCAGACTTAATCCACTCATGCTTGTGGTTAAATGATTAGCACCTAAGGGAGCCTACAGATATATAATTTCAAAGTAAGTAACTTTTATTAAGTGTGTAGGGAAGTGGTTAATGTCTCTGTAAATAACAAAAGTGCAATCTAGATCTCTTGGCCAATCTTTTGGTTCTGGAAAGATGTATAAAGACAAAGGCTTTATGAAATATCCATTATTACTCGAATTGGTTATAAAAATGTATAATATATCTACCTAAAACTTTCTTCATGTGTATACAGTTTAAACCAAATGGAGAAATAGGTTAAAGAAAATCCCAAAAAGTTTACCTGAGTAAAGGCTTGTGGCCCACTTGGGTAATTCAAGGAAGAGGGTGGCACTCCAGTTGCACCAGGTGGTGTTGTGTTCTGATAACCAGGCGGTAAGGAGGGATATGAATATCCAACACTTCGGCTCATTTTGGGATTCTTGTTAGTAAGCTGTGGTGTTGCTAGAAACAAGGTAACTTTTAAGTTCTATTTTATACTCCAGAATACTTGATTCATTTATTTAAAAAAAAAAAACAACTTTTTTTTTTTTGAAAAAGGGTCTCACTATCGCCCAGGCTGCAGTGCAGCCTTAACCTCCTAGACTCAAGTGATCCTCCTGTGTCAGCCTCCAAAATAGCTGAAACGACTGGTGTGTGCCACCATGCCTGGCTAATGTTTTTGTATGTTTTGTAGAGACGGGACTTCACTATGTTGTCCAGGCTAGGATTACAGGTATAAGCCACCATGCCTGGCCCAGAATGCTTTAAATCAACACATAAATCTAATAAAGTATAGGTATTATAACTCCAAAATTCTTTGGATAATTTAATACTTTCATTTATCAACTTTGTAAAATAAGACAAACACCAGTAACAAAGTAATAGCAATGATTAAAATCTATTTTATTTTATTTATTATTTTATTTTTCGAGATGGAGTCTCACTGTGTCGCCCAGGCTGGAATCCAGTGACACAACCTCAGCTCACTGCAACCTCCCTCTCCTGGGTTCAAGTGATTCTCCTGCTTCAGCCTCCCGAGTAGCTGGGACTACAGGGCGTGCCACCACACCAGCTAATTTTTGTATTTTTAGTAGAGATGGGTTTTACTATATTGGTCAGACTGGTCGCAAACTCCTTGACCTCAGGTGATCCGCCTGTCTTGGCCTCCCAAAGTGCTGCGATTACAGGCATGAGCCACTGTGCCTGGCCAAAAATCTTCTTAATAGATTTATACCAGTTAATATTTTATACTATAGTAGTAGACACAAAAACTAGTTTGCACAGTTAATTTACTTTCATATCGGCTGGGTGTGGTGGCTAATGCCTGTAATCCCAGAACTTTGGGAGGTTGAGGTGGGCGTATCACTTGAGGTCAGGAGTTCGAGACCAGCCTGGCCAACATAGTGAAATCCTATCACTACCAAAAAATACAAAAATTACCCGGGTATGTGGTGGCATGCGCCTGTAGTACCAGCTACTTGGGAGGCTGAGGTGGTAGAACTGCTTGAATCCAGGAGGCGGAGATGAGCTGAGATTGTGCCCACCGCACTCCAGCCTGGACAACAGAGGGAAACTCTGTCACACACACACACAAAAAACCCAACAAAACAAAAGAATAGTTAATTTACTTTCATATCATATACTAAGTTTTGTATTCAGACTAAAATTTTAATTTAAAACAACTTTAATTAAAACATCCTAGCAGCTGGGCGTGGTGGCTCACGCCTGTAATCCCAGTACTTTGGGAGGCTGAGGTGGGAGGATCATGAGGTCAGGAGACCGAGACCATCCTGGCCAACATGGGGAAACCCCGTCTCTACTAAAAACACAAACAATTAGCCAGGCTTGGTGGTGGAAGCCTGTAGTCCCAACTACTCGGGAGGCTGAGGCAGGAGAATGGTGTGAATCGGGAGGCAGAGCTTGCACTGAGCCAAGATCACACCATTGCACTCCAGCCTGGGCGACAGAGCAAGACTCCGTCTCAAAAAAAAAAAAAAAAAAAATCCTAGCAGGGTGAGGTGGCTCACACCTGTAATCCCAGCACTTTGGGAGGCCAAGGTAGGTGGATTGAGGCCAAGGTCAGGAGATCAAGACTATCCTGGCCAACGTGGTTAAACCCCATCTCTACTAAAAATGCAAAAATTAGCTGGGCGTAGTGGCACGTGCCTGTAATCCCAGCTACTTGGGTGGCTGAGGCAGAAGAATCGATTGAATCAGGGAGTTGGAGGTTGCAGTGAGCCAGGATCACACGACTGCACTCCAACCTGGGTGACAGAGCAAGAATCCATCTCAGGAAAAAAAAAAAAAAAAAAAAAAATTCCTAAATGGGCCGTGTGAGGTGGTTCATGTCTGTAATCCCAGCAAATTGGGGAACCAAGGCAGGAGGAATCTCTTCAAGTCAAGGGTTTGAGACCAGCCCAGGCAATATATTGAGACCCAGCCTCCCATCTCTACAAAAATAAAAAACTAGCCTGGCATGGTACCATATGCTTGTAGTCACTGCTACTCCAGGAGGGTGAGGTAGAAGATCACACGAGCCCAGGAGTTTGAGGCTGCAGTGAGCTATAACGGTGCTACTGCACTTGAGCCTGGGTGACAGAAAAAAAATCCTAAAAGTACTCTATAGTCAAAACATACTAATAATAAATCCATGATCCCAATCCTGACAAGAAGAAAAACTTAACAAAAAAATCTAACGCATAGAAATAAAAAATGTTAAATAGTAGAGCCAGATGTTGCGGCACACGCCTATTATCCCAGCACTTTCGGCGGCCAAAATGGGCAGATTGCTGGAGCCCAGGAATTCAAGGCCACCCTGGGTAACATGGTGAAACCCTGCCTCTACAAAAAAATACAAAAATTAGGCCGGGCACGGTGGCTCAAGCCTGTAATCCCAGCACTTTGGGAGGCCGAGATGGGCGGATCACGAGGTCAGGAGATCGAGACCATCCTGGCTAACCCGGTGAAACCCCGTCTCTACTAAAAAATACAAAAAACTAGCCGGGTGAGGTGGCGGGTGCCTGTAGTCCCAGCTACTCGGGAGGCTGAGGCAGGAGAATGGCGTAAACCCGGGAGGCAGAGCTTGTAGTGAGCCGAGATCTGGCCATTGCACTCCAGCCTGGGTGACAGAGCGAGACTCCGTCTCAAAAAAAAAACAAAACAAACAAACAAAAAAAACAAAAATTAGCCAGGGCCTGGGCATGGTGGCTCATGCCTATAATCCCAGCACTTTGGGAGGCTGAGGCGGGCAGATCACTTAAGGTCAGGAGTTAGAGAACAGCCTGGCCAACATAGTAAAACCCTGTCTCTACTAAAAATACAAAAATTAGCAGGGTGTGGTGGCAGGTGCCTCTAACACCAGCTAACTGGGAGGCTTAAGTGGGAGAGTCACTTGAACCCGGGAGGCAGAGGCTGCAGTGAACCGAGATCTTGCCACTGCACTCCCGCCTGAGCAACAGAGTGAGACTCAGTCTCAAAAAACAAAAACAAAAACAAAAAGCTGGAAATGGTGGCACATGGCTATAGTCCCAGCTACTCAGGAGGCTGAGGTGGGAGGACTGCTTGAGTCCAGGAGACTAAGGCTGCAGTGAGCCATGATTGCACCACTGCACTCCAGCCTGAGCAACAGAGTGAAACCCTGTGTCCAAAAAATAAATAAATAAATAAATAAGTTAATAGTATATATGGCTACATGATCATGAAGTTTCCTTCTTAGTTTCCTATATATTCATACAAGTACCACATATTATTTCTATAATTAGAAAAAAGAGATTAAAAAAAAAACTTTCATAGCATCTCACCCAATAAGCCACCTCCTTCAATCTCATCGTAACTACTGTGGACCACCATAGATCCGTTATTGGTAGTTGATGTAATACCTAAGAAGGAAGTTCATCAACAAGATTTTAATTAGAATGATTATTACAATCTCTGTATGATTTGAACTAATATCCAAAATTTTAAATAATTTTCTAAACAACAAATAATTTAAAACTACAGCCTATTAACAACATCAAAAATCCAAGTTTTTACATATACAATAGTTTCAAGTAATTTAGCTGGAACTTCAGGGAAAGGAAACATGAGTCTTTGGAAAGAGTCTTTTTTCACCTTGCATTGTACCTAAGCCAAAGGCCCAAATAACAAGGCTTTTTCAAAACCTACTCCACCAGAATAACTTCTAGCAAAAGATGGCTCTTTATGAAGTTTGTAAAATTATGTACCATCTGAAAGATTTCAGCAGTTGTGAGAGCTGCATTAAAAACCTCTAAGGAGCCGTACACAATGAAAAAAAAATTATCAAAATCAAAACTACCTAAAGAAAAAGAGGCCAGGTGCAGTGGCTCACGCCTGTAATCCCAGCACTTTGGGAGGCCAAAGCAGGCGGATCACGAGGTCAGGAGTTAGAGATCAGCTTGGCCAACATGGGGAAACCCTGTCTCTACTAAAAATACAAAAAAAAATTAGCTGGGCATGGTGGCACGTGCCTGTAATCAGCTACTCAGGAGGCTGAGGCAGAAGAATTGCTTGAACCTGGGAGACAGAGGTTGCTGTGAGCCAAGATTGTGCCACTGCATTCCAGCCTGGGCGACAGAGTGAAACTCCATCTCAAAAAGCAAACAAAAAAAGAAAGTAAAATTATGAGGAACAAAGACCTTACTTTCTTTTCTTTTTTTTTTTTTTTTGAGATGGAGTCTCGCTCTGTTGCCCAGGCTGGAGTGCAGTGTTGCGATCTCAGCTCATTGCAACCTCCACCTCCTGGGTTCAAGGGATTCTCCTGCCTCAGCCTCCCGAGTAGCTGGGACTACATGCATGTGCCACCACGCCCGGCTGATTTTTTGTATTTTAGTAGAGACAGGGTTTCACCATGTTGGCCAGGATGGCCTCAAACTCTTGGCCTCATGATCCGCCCACCTCGGCCTCCCAAAGTGCTGGGATTACAGGCATAAGCCATCGTGCCCAGCCCTTATTTTCAAAATATCTAACAAAGAGAGTAGAATCCAAAATTAATTTGAAGATGATATAAATGAATTAGAACAACTGCTTTAAGTCCAGAGGACAACCACTAAAATAGAACTAACATCTTAACATCTCTTCTCCCAAAATTATACAGGATTAAAGACAAATGCCAGGGACATCTGTTTATGAGAACTAAATATTTATTTCCAGTTACCTCTACAAAGTATGAGCTCTAATTCAGGAATAGAAGAAACTAAATTCAGTGGTATTTACCTCTAGCACCTAAGTACAAAACTGCTAACTTCAATGACCGTATTAACACGAAGTAGATAAATTTAATGGTTTAGTCAGTAACTTCTTTCCAGTTCTCAAGACCAACATGACTTTAGCCATGAATTTGTAACAGAAAATCACAGTAAAACTTTCAGCAGAAACAAAAACATTGAGCATATTGTGAATTATTTTTAGTTGTTAAAAAATGTAGGTAAGGTGTGGACGCTTACACCTGTAATCCCAGCACTTTGGGAGGCCAAGGCAGGCAGATCACTTGAGCTCCGGAGTTCACACCAGCCTGGGCAACATGGGAAAACCCTGTCTCTACTTGAAAATACAAAAATTAGCCAGGGGTGGTGGTGCATGCCTGTAATCTCAGCCACTCAGGAGACTGAGGCACAAGAATCGCTCGAACCTGGGAGGCAGAAGATGCAGTGAGCCAAGATTCTTCCACTGCACTCCAGCCTGGAAAACAGAACTCCAGCCTGGGCAACAGAGTGAGACTTATGTCTCAAAAATGAATAACATAACGTAACGTAACGTAACATAACATATAAAATAAAATAAAATAAAATATAAAATAGTAGCTGGGTGTGGTGGTACACACCTGTAGTTCCAGACCAGGAGACTGCAGCTTTCGTGAGCTATGATAGCACCTCTGCATTCCAGCCTGTGTGACAGAGTAAACTGTATCTCTTTAAATTTTTTTTTCTTATTTAAATATTTATTGTAACTTGATTTTCAAAGTAATATTGTGGCAACCAATGAGACAATGCCTCATCATTTTGTTCCTTTTTTTTTTTTTTTTTTTTTTGAGACTGAGTCTTACTCTGTCACCCAGGCTGGAGTACTGTGGTGTGATCTCAGCTCACTGCAACATCCACCTCTCAGGTTCAAGTGATTCTCCTGCCTCAGTCTACTGAATAATTGGGATTACAGGTACATGTCACCATGTCTGGCTAATTTTTGTATTTTTATTTATTATTATTATTTTTTTGAGACAGAGTCTTGCTCTGTTGCCCAGGCTGGAATGCAATGGGCAACACTGGAGTGCCTTACGGGTTCAAGCCATTCTCCTGTCTCAGCCTCCCAGGTAGCTGGGATTACAGGTACCCACCACCATTCCTGGCTAATTTGGATTTTGTGGGGTTTTTTTTTTTGAGATGGAGTTTCACTCTTGTCACCCAGGCTGGAGTGTAATGGTGCCATCTTGGCTCACTGCAACCTCCGCCTCCCAGGTTCAAGCGATTCTCCTGCCTCAGCCTCCTGAGTAGCTGGGATTACAGGCGCCTGCCACTATGCCCAGCTAATTTTTGTATTTTTAGTACAGACAGGGTTTTGCCATGTTGGCCAGGCTGGTCTGGAACTCCTGACCTCAGGTGATCCGCCCACCTTGGCCTCCCAAAGTGCTGGAATTACAGGCGTGAGCCACCGCACCTGACCTTAATTTTTGTATATTTAGTAGAGATGGGGTTTCACCACCTTGGCCAGGCTGGTCTCAAACTCCTGACCTAAGGTGATGTGCCCACCTCGGCCTCCCAAAGTGTTGGGATTGAAGACATGAGCCACCACGCCTGGCCTTGTTACTCAATGCTAGCATTATTCTTTTCCCTACTTATAATACTTAATGTAATGCTAGAAGAAAACACAAAAATGATAATATTGATTGTATTCAGTAGTAGAATATGGGCAATGTTTTTACCCCCTCATCTGCTTCCCTATTTCTACATCTTGCTGCAATGATTATATTACTGCTAAAATGAAAAGTAATTCTCCTGCCTCAGCCGCCCAAGTAGCTGGGATTACAGGCACATGCCAGCACGCCTGGCTAATGTTTGTATTTTTAGTAGAGACAGGGTTTCACCATGTTGGCCAGGCTGGTCTCAAACTCCTGACCTCAAGTGATCCACTCGCCTTGGCCTCCCAAAGTGCTAGGATTACAGAGGTGAGCCACTGCGACCAGCCTAAAATCAAATTTCTTACTTTACAAAATATCTTATTTAAATGAACACTTTTATTTCCATTACATCCCAAGATGATGCTTTAAAATATTTTACTTATATAAAACTACATGTAGCTGACATTGATTCCAGGGAGGGGAAAATCAAACTTCAAAAGCTTGTATTTTTTCCACTGCTTGTATAAATGACTTTTATTTAGTTTCATAAGTATGTGTTAACATTTACAATAATAGTGGCACTCAAAATACATCTTGAATGACAAGGGTCAATATTTTAAAAGGATATTTCTAACATTCTAATGTCATGTTAAGAAAAGTAGTAATTCTTCTCTTGCATGCACCTCCAAAAGCCACCTGACTTTATAGCCATGATTTTTAAAAAATCTGCATAGCAACAAAAAAAGTAACAAAACGCTAAAAGCTTTTTTCCCAATGGTAGTCACAGTCTAGCAGATGGCAATGGAATTCCTGAGGAACTTTAAATTGTAAATTCCTGTAGCCCATCCCTAACCAAAACTAGATTTTCTGGAAAAAATGTGATTTTAATGCACAGAATTCAGCTAATATTCATCTTTCTACCCTAAGTCAAAACTCGAGGACTTGACTTTGCTTCTTGGTTCACTTACCTTCTTGGTTGACAGCCGAATTAAATGAGGGCTGGGGTACATCTCTATATGATGATGTCTGGGGCATGAGGGCCCTTATTGGGGGTGGGCCTCCAGCTGGAGGGGGCCCATGAGGAGCTCCTGGTTGAAAAGTTGTAGGCAGAGGTGGATTCACTAAGGGAGGTACAGAAGAACCTACGGAAACATCAGTTTTTCACACGTTACTTAAAAACTCAAGACTATGGCCAAAACCAGCCTTTTACCAAAGCTGAGTAACTTCTAAACTTACATTTAAATTATAATCACCAAAGAGTTACCAGAAACATGTCAACTTCCTAAATTTATAATATTTTTCAATCTACATGCATATTTTACAAATTTCTTTTCTTTTTTTTTTTGTCACCCAGGCTGGAGTGCAATAGCGTTATCTCAGTTCACTGCAACCTCCACCTCCCGGGTTCAAGAGATTCCCCTGGCTCAGCCTCCTGAGTAGCTGGGACTATAGGCATGCGAAACCATGCCCAGCGAATTTTTTGTATTTTTAGTAGAGGCAGCGTTTCACCATGTTGGCCAGGCTCGTCTCGAACTCCTGACATCAGGTGATTTGCCCACCTTGGCCTCCCAAAGTGCTGAGATTACAGGCGTGAGCCACTGTGCCCGCCCCATATTTTACAAATTTCTAACTCTCCCCTACCAGGCCTCTTACCTGTCAATTATTAAAGCAGAGTAAATATAAAATTTGGATTAAATCACTTCTAGAGTAGATACATTGCCCTGTTTGTTTTTATTATTATTACTTTAAATTTTAATATAATAGAGATGGGGGTCTCATTTTGTTGCCCAGGCAGATGTTGAATTCCGGGGTTCCAGTGATCCTCCTGTCTTGGCCTCCCAAAGTGCTGGAATTACAGGCGTGGTGAGCCACTGTACGTGGCCAGCCCTGTTTATTAATTTTTCATTAACTGCTCATTAGGTTCAATAGGCCATGTGACATATTCTAGTACAAATTAACATGAATAAAATTTTAATGTTATTAATTTTGTAATATTTTGTTAATTTTGTTTACCAACATAGTTTGTTCCATTAACGTCAACTAAGTTTAGAGTGAGACTAAAAATAGAGGGCCGGGCCAGGCACAGTGGATCACCTGTGGTCAAGAGTTCAAGACAAGCCTGGCCAACATGGTCAAACCCCATCTCTACTAAAAATACAAAAAATTAGCCAGGCGTGGTGGTGGGCACCTGTAATCCCAGCTACTTGGAAAGCTGAGGCATGAGAATCACTTGAACCTGGGAGGCGGACGTTGCAGTGAGCTGAGATCTCGTCACTGCACTCCAGTCTAGGCAGCAAGAGCGAAACTGTCTCAAAATAAATAAAAATGGCCGGGCGCGGTGGCTCAAGCCTGTAATCCCAGCACTTTGGGAGGCCGAGACGGGCGGATCACGAGGTCAGGAGATCGAGACCATCCTGGCTAACACGGTGAAACCCCGTCTCTACTAAAAAATACAAAAAACTAGCCGGGCGAGGTGGCGGGCGCCTGTAGTCCCAGCTACTCGGGAGGCTGAGGCAGGAGAATGGCGGGAACCCGGGAGGCGGAGCTTGCAGTGAGCTGAGATCCGGCCACAGCACTCCAGCCTGGGCGACAGAGCAAGACTCCGTCTCAAAAAATAAATAAATAAAAAATAAAAAATAAATAAAATAAAAATATGGGGCCAGGCACAGTGGTTCATGTCTATAATCCCAGGACTTTAGGAGACCGAGGCAGAAGGAACACTTTTTTTTTTTTTAATTCTGAGACGAAGTCTTGTTCTTGTTCCCCAGGCTGGAGTATAATGGCGCGATCTCGGCTCACTGCAACCTCCACCTCCCAGGTTCAAGCGATTCTCCTGCCTCAGCCTCCGGGAGCAGCTGGGTCCACAGGTGCGTGCCACCACACCTGGCTAATTTTTGTATTTTTAGTAGAGACGGGGTTTCACCATATTGGCCAGGCTAGAGGCTGATCTCAAACTCCTGACGTTGTAATCCACCCACCTCGGCCTCCCAAAGTGCTGGGATTACAGATGTGAGCCACCTCGCTCGGCCTGAAATTTTTCAAAATGTTTCACCAATACTGTTAAATTCTCCAGTATCAAGTTGAAAAATTGCCTATTAGGCTGGGCACAGAGCAAGGCTCCATCTCAAAAAAAAAAAAAGAAAAATTGCCTATCACTGAACCTTACAACAGCTAACAAGACTATCAGTGCCTGTTGACAAAACTGAAGACAAAGATTATTGCCATGTAACTCCCTTATCAAAGAAGTGGTCACACATATCTATGGCAGTATAGACAAGTCAAAGGAACAAAGGGGCAAGGTACACTGCCAACTCAGCATGAACAAGAATGTGAGATACATCTGGCCACAAAGATGTAACAACTGACAACCTAATGTTTAACAGAATAAAAGTAAACGTACAGATATTTTCACAGCTTTTAGAAGACTGTTTTTGAACAGATAATCATATATTTCATAAAATGAACATTTTTTTAAGTTGAATAATTTTTATGACACCGATAGCTAGAGTTTCAGAGTCTGCCATCTCAGCCCCTAAATGAATGTAATGATGTTTAAAGGTGGCCTATCAAAAAAATTCAGGAAAATTTAATATATGAACCAAAAACTTAGTATAACCTAGATACTCACAGTTTTGATACCAAACTATCAGGTACCAACCATCAGTTATGAGTTGGAAAAACAAAAAAAAATGAGCAATTTGAAGGTTCTTTGAAGGTTCAAATGAGAAAAAAGGTTATTTTTGGGGCTCATTTTATTAGTTTATACATTTTTATTTCCCCTTCTTTCATAAGTTTCAGCACTTTTTTTTTTTTTGAGATGTAGTCTCGCTCTGTCGCCCGGACTGGAGTGCAGTGGTGCAATCTCAGCTCACCGCAATCTCCGCCTCCTGGGTTCAAGCAATTCTTCTGCCTCAGTCTCCTGAGTAGCTGGGATTACAGGCACGTGCCACTACGCTTGACTAATTTTTGTATTTTTAGTAGACATGGGGTTTTCACCATGTTGGCCAGGCTGGTCTTGAACTCCTGCCCTCAAGTGATCCACCCGCCTCAGCCTCCCAAAGTGCTGGGATTACAGGCGTGAGCCACCACGCCCAGCCTCAGCACTTATTTATGTTTCTCTCACCAAATCTGTAGTGGAGACAAGGTACTCTGAGGGTTTCAATTATAGCTAAAGAAATTTCAGATTATTGATAATGTACCTTTTTAAGAGAAGCTATACCTACTCTTAAATAGTTTTTATTTATTTATTTTTAAATAAAATTATTTACAAAAAATAGAGATGGGGTCTCACTATTTTGCTCAGCCTTGTCTTGAACTCCTGGCCTCAAGTGGATCCTCCTGCCTCGGCCTCCCAAAGTGCTAGAATTATAGGTGTGAGCTACCATGCCTGGCCCTTAGTTTTTAAATACATGTTTTCCCAAACTACTTTATTGTGGCTTTGGGCAAATTACTCAAGTCTTATACTTTAGATCTCTAAGAGATTGTTATAAAGATTAAACAAGATAATGCATGCCTGGCTAGGTGGCTCACACCTGTTATCCCAGAACTTTAGGAATTCCAGGCAGCAGGATCGCTTGAAGTCAACAGTTACAGTGAGCTATGTTGCAGTTAAGTGAGCTATGATCGTGCCACCCTACTCTACCCTGGGCGACCGGGTAAGACCCTGTCTGTACAAAAAAATAAAGAACAAAAGATTAGCCAGGCACTGTGACATGCCTACTCAGGGAGGTAAGGCGGGAGGATAGCTTGAGTCCAGGAGTTTGATGACAACAGTGAGCTGGGATTGCGCCAATGCACTCCAGCCTGGGAAACAGAGAGACAGCCTATCTCTAAAAAATAAAAAGCAAAACAGAAAAACAGACAATGATATAAAAGTTTGATAGAGCCTAGAAAATAATAGGGATAACATTTTTTTAACACTTAATTTTTTTTTAGACAGAGTCTTACTCTGTCACCTAGGCTGGAGTGCAGTGGCATAATCATAGCTCACTGCAGCCTCAAATGCCTGAGATCAAGCAATTCTCCCACCTCAGTCCCCCAAGTAGCTGAGACTACATATTCATTCATTCAAATGATTTACGTGTGCCACCACATTCATTCATTTCAAGTGACTGATGCTCACTCATGGTATCAAATGAATTAGAACAAAAGTAACATGAAGGATTTTGGCTCTAGTAATTGCAGGTCAGAAGATTTCCACAAAGAAACTTAAGTTTCAAGAAGCAACTTTAATCTTTACAAGGCCAAAATGCATTCACCAGGGCCAATGTCTGATCAAAGGCTTGGAAAAATAAAGTTTCACCCATTAACAATTTACTAAGCCTGATGGAGTATATGCCATATAAACACACATGAATTTAAAAAGGTAACTATTGATATTAGTATTTCACTTGGAAGCCTTCACTAGTTCATAAACTTGAGGATGTCTGCTGAGAAGCATCAACCTGAAGATCCCAATACATAATTTTAAATGCTTTTGAAAGAAATACTACTAATGTTAATAAATGTGGCTGGGGTTGGGCGCAGTGGCTCACGCCTGTAATCCCAGCACTTTGGGAGGTGAGGCGGGTGGATCATGAGGTCAGCAAATCGAGACCATCCTGGCTAACACGGTGAGACCCCGTCTCTACCAAAAATACAAAAAATTAGCCAGGCGTGTTGGCGGGTGCCTGTAGTCCCAGCTACTCGGGAGGCGGAGGCAGGAGAATGGCATGAACCCGGAAGGCACAGGTTGCAGTGAGCCGAGATTGCACCACTGCACTCCAGCCTGGGAGACAGAGTGAGACTCTGTCTTAAAATAAATAAATAAATAAATAAATAAATAAATAAATAAATAAATAAATGTGGCCAGGCGTGGTGGCTCACACCTGTAATTCTAGCACTTTGGGAGGCTGAGGTAGGTGGATTACCTGAGGTCAGGAGTTCAAGACCAGCCTGGCCAACATGGTGAAACCACATCTCTACTAAAGTACAAAAAGTTAACTAGGTGCAGTGGCACATGACTGTAATCCCATAATCCCAGCTACTCTGGAGGCTGAGGCAGGAGAATCACTTGAACCCGGTAGGCAGAGGTTGCAGTGAGCCGAGATCACGCCATTGCACTCCAGCATGGGCTACACAGTAAGACTGTGTAAAAAAAAAAAAAGTGTTAAAAAAAAAAAAAAGTATAACACCTTGCTGATTTTAATAGCAAAAAAGGAAAAGTCCAACCAAACACTGAGGTTAAAAGATAAAAAGATCAAAGTCAGTCTAAGAATACATAATATGTAGCTTTGTCCTCAAGCTGATGTACAGATTCAACACAATCTCTATGAAAACCCAGCTATCAGCCAGATGCAATGGCTCATGCCTGTAATCCCAGCACTTTGGGAGGCAGAGGCCAGCGAATTACCTGAGGTCAAGAGTTGGAGACCAGCCTGGCCAACATGGTAAAACCCTGTCTCTACTAAAACAAATACAAAATTAGCTGGGTGTGGTGGCGAGTGCCTGTAATCCCAGCTACTTGGGAGGCTGAGGCAAGAGAATCGTTTGAACCAGGAGATGGATGTTGCAGTGAGTCAAGATTGCACTATTGCACTCCAGCCTGGGCGAAAAGAGCAAAACTCTGTCTCAAAAAAAAAAAAAAAACCAAACAAACCACAAAACCCATCTCTACTAAAATTACAAAAATCGGCCGAGCATGCTGGTCACGCCTGTGGTCCCAGGGGAGGCTGAGGCAGGAGAATCACTTGAACCCCGGAGGCAGAGGTTGCAGTAAGCTGAGATTGTGCCACTGCATTCCAGCCTGGGTGACAGAGCAAGACCCATCTCAAAAATTAAAAAAAAGAGAAAAAAAAAACTACTAATGAGTGTTACAGCTTACTTAATTTGTCTAGCAGGCTTTCTGGTTTTCGCTGGAAAGCCGAAAAACAAAAAACAACAACAAAAAACTACTAATAATTTAAAAAGTCCTATTTTCCATATGGCTTTCAGGCTTCAAGTATTATTTCAAATATCTAAATAAGCAGAAGTTTCACATTTCTACATTTTAAGCACTTCTATAAGAATACTACCTGACTTTACGAAGCTATTTTGAAGTGAAGGATATCCAGAAGAAACATATTGATGATTTGTGGTTAAGCTTGTATTTCCAGATACAGTTGGTTGGGATGATGCAGGAGGACAATGGTTTGTTTGTGTGGCTGTGGATGGATAGTTATATTGCCAATTCAAAGGTGGTGGCAGGTTGGCTCCAGGAAGAAAGCTACTAGAAGGCATTGGTGTAGTACATGAGTTCTGAGAAGTAGGTAATGGCATTCGGGGAGCAGGACCACTATGAAGCAAAGGTGTCACTGGATTAGAGGCCACAGGTGGTCTATTAAGAGTCTGCCCAGATCCCTGAGAACCACCATAGTTAGACTGTCCAGAGACTGGATTCAAAGTCTTTGCTGGTATTGGATGAGAGTAGGATCCTGGAAGCTGGAAATTGTATCCTTGGCTCACTGACTCTTGTGAAGACAGCAATGCATTTTGGACAGGACCTTCCAATAAAAGGAGGACAAATTAGTCTTACCAACGAATATAGCAAGACTTTAAAAAATAAAGTAAAACATATATTCTTACAGTCAGCAATAAAAACACATAACCCAATTAAAAAATAAGCAAAGGACTTAAATAGACATTCAAATATACCTCCAAAGAAGATAGCTAATAAGCACATGCCAAAACATTCAACATCATCAGTCATTAGAGAAATACAAACATCATCAGTCATAACAGAAATGCAAATGAAAACCACAATGAAGGCCAGCGCAGTGGCTCACATCTGTAATCCCAGCACTTTGGGAGGCCAAGGCAGGTGGATAGCTTGAGCCCAGGAGTTCAAGACCAGCCTGGGCAACATGGTGAAACTCCATGCCTATAAAAAATACAAAAAGTAGCCAGCCTTGATGGTGTGCACCTGTAGTCCTAGCTACTTGGGGGGCTGAGGCAGGAGGATCGCTTGAACCCAGGAGGTCAAGGCTGCAGTGAGCCGAAGTCACACCACTGCACTCCAGCCTGGATGATAAAAAAAAAAAAAAGATGGACTAAACAGTAGCAAGTAACAGAGTGAATACAGAGGTATCTGAATAAATGAAAACATTTGTAAAAAATTAATGTATAAGCATATGTTGGGTCGCTTGGATAAAAATAGGCCATCTCACAGCCCGATGTTGCCACAAGATGTCCTGGCCTAGTTTCATATTTGTATTACAATTTTATTTATTTACTTACTTATTGATTGATTGATTGAGACAGCACCTCACTCTGTTGTCCAAGCTGGAGTACAGTGGCACAATCGTGGCTCACTGCAGCTCTGACCTCCTGGGCTCAAGCGATCCTCTCATCCAAGCCTCCTGAGAAGCTGGGACTACAGGCATGCGCCACCACGCCTACTAAACTTTTTTTTTTTTGGTAGAGACAGAGACTCACTATGTTGCCCAGACTGGTCTCAAATTGCTGAGGTCAAGTAATCCTCCTGCCTCAGCCTCTGTAAGTGCTAGGATTACAGGCATGAGCAAACAGGTTGTATTTACAATCTTATCACAAGCTAATATGCTAAAGAGGTGCCTTCAAGCCAGGTATAGCCAAGTGAAAGCCAAATACCACCAAAATGTACAAAATAAGCAAAAATTTGACAGGTCAATAAAGATGAAAAGATGCCAGGCATGGTGGCTCACACCTATAATCCCAACACTTTGGGAGGCCAAGGTGGGCAGATAGCTTGAGCTCAGGAGTTCAAGACCAGCTTGGACATAATAGTAAGACCTTGTCTCTATAAAAAATGTAAGAATTAGTAGGGCACGGTGGCACATGCCTGTAAGCCCCAGCTACTTGGGGCTGAAGCAGGAGGATCACTGAGTGCAGGAGGTTAAGGCTGCAGGGAGCTGTGTTCACACCACTGCACTCCAGCCTCTGTGACAAAGTGAGACCCTGTCTCCTGTCTCAAAAAAAAAAAAAAAAAAGAGTATGAGGTCATAAGGCCAACTGGCAGGAAGACAGATACAAAAGAACTTGTTTTGTGGTAGTCACTATCATAGACATACTGTGAGTAACTATTACATGAAATATTTTTTTCTGACCTTCCTCCCCACTATGTGAAAATCATATATGGATCAATTGCAAGCAGTTCACAAAAAGTGTAGTAATAAATATATAATGACACGTTCACTAAATGGAAAATTTTTTTAAATTCTGAAGTCATTACTAAGTAGCCCATCAAAACAATGGGTCAGTGAGGCCAGGCGCAGTGGCTCATGTCTGTAATCCCAGCACCTTGGGAGGCCAAGGCAGGCGGATCACAATATCAGGAGATTGAGATCATCCTGGCTAACACGGTGAAACTCTGTCTCTACTAAAAATACAAAAAATTAGCCGGGCGTGGTGGCGGGCACGTGTAGTCCCAGCTACTTGGGAGGCTGAGGCAGGAGAATGGTGTGAACCCAGGAGGCGGAGCTTGCAGTGAGCGGAGATCGCGCCACTGCACTCTAGCAGGGGCAACAGAGCGAGACTCTGTCTCTAAATAAATAAATAAATAAATAAATAAATATAAAAATAAAAATAATAATGGGTCAGTGATTGTGAAGGGGTCCAGAATACACTACTATGGCATAAAAAATCATTTTAAGCAGACAGCATTTGAGTTTCTAAAATCTCTTATCTGCCTAAAACGGAGACTTCCAAAAGAACTCAATGGTCATAATCTACTTCCCAGGGGCAAACCAGGAAAGATATCAATCTGACTCATGACCTGAGATGAGAAATACCCATACCACACCTAAACAGACATCATCACAAAGCTATCATATCTATTCTTTTTTTTTTTTTTTTTTTTTTTTTGAGACGGAGTCTCGCTGTGTCTCCCAGGCTGGAGTGCAGTGGCGTGATCTCCTCACTGCAAGCTCCGCCTCCCGGGTTCACGCCATTCTCCCGCCTCAGCCTCCCAAGTAGCTGAGACTACAGGCGCCCGCCACCACGCCCGGCTAGTTTTTTGTATTTTTAGTAGAGACGGGGTTTCACCATGTTAGCCAGGATAGTCTCGATCTCCTGACCTCGTGATCCACCCGCCTCGGCCTCCCAAAGTGCTGGGATTACAGGCTTGAGCCACCGCGCCCGGCCCATATCTATTCTAAGAGTCCATTTATCCTTCCTATAAGTCTATTTTCCAGTAAATGTCCTTTCCCCCACCCCACCCTTCCCCTGTTAAAATGGTATAGAGGTTGGGCATGGTGGCTCATGCCTGTAATCCCAGCACACTTGAGGCCAAAGCAGAACTACTTGAGCTGAGGAGTGGAAGACCAGCCTGGGCAACATAGCAAGACTCCACTTCTACAAAAAAAAAAAATTAAAAATTAAAAAATTAGCCAGGAGTGGTGGCACACGCCTGTAGACCTAGCTTCTCAGGAGGCTGAGGCAAGAGGACTGCTTGAGCCCAGGAGTTTGACTTCAGTGAGCTATAATCAAGCATTCCACCCTGGGCTACAGAGTGAGAACGTGTGTCAAAAACAAAAAGGAAAAAGTGAGCATGATAGTCACCCAAATAATGTTCCAACATATTCAAAATTAAAACAATCAAATCAATTGTGGTTTCAAACAAAATGTAGCATATTGTTTAATGTTTTAAAATTGAATTATATTGCTTTTTATTTTTTATTTTTTTGAGACGGAGTCTCGCTGTGTTGCCCAAGCTAAAGTGCAGTGGTGTGACCTCAGCTCACTACAACCTCTGCCTCCTGGGTTCAGGCGATTCTGCCGCCTCACTCAGCCTCTCGAGTAGCTGGGATTACAGGCATGCACCACCACGCCTGGCTAATTTTTGTATTTTTAGTAGAGACGGAAGATTTCATCATGTTGGTCACGCTGTTCTTGAACTTCTGACCTCAAGTGATCTGGCCACCTTGGCCTCCCAAAGTGCTGGGATTACAGGCATGAGCCACCACGTCCAGCCATTTGTTAATATTTTTAATGTCTGGTTTTATAATAGTATAATAGCTATAAACCTTATGAAGTTTACATCTAGCTTTGTGTTTGCACATACGCATTTAATAAAAACTTTTGCCAGGCATGTTGGCTTAATCTTGTAATCCAAGTATTTTGAAAAGCCAAGGCGGGAGCACGGCTTGACCTCAGGAGTTCAAGAACAACCTGGGTAATATAGTGAGACACCATCTCTACAAAAAAATAAATAATTAGCCAGTACTTGGGAGGCTGAGGCAGAAGGATCACTTGAACCCAAGAGATCAAGCCTGCAGCTGGCTGTGATCATGCCCCTGCACTCTAGCCTGGGCAACGAGTGAGAACCTGTCTCGGAAGTAAAATAAATAAATAAATAATTTAACATTAGGATGGCAGAGAAATATTTAGTAGCTATACATTACTCAAATTTTTAAAAAACTGATTTGAGGAAATAGCACTCATGGGATTTTAAGTGGAATTGAATATGGGTGATGAAGAGAGGAAAGAATCTAGGATGACTCCTAGGTTTCTGACCTGAGCAACCTGGTGGATGGCCGTGTTTATTCATTTGAACAGAAAGAGAAAAGAATAGAAATATAAGCCAGGCATGGTGGCTCATGCCTGTAATCCCAGCACTTTAGAAAGTCAAGGTGGGAGGATCACTTGAGGCCAGGAGTTCGAGACCAGCTTGGGCAATATGGCAAGTCCCTGTCTCTACAAAATATATGTTTTGGTTGTGTATGTGTGTGTGTGGTTTTTTTATTTTTTATTTTAGAAATGAGGTCTCACTCTGTCACCCAGGCTGAAGTGTCACACCTCACTGCAGCCTCTACCTCCCAGGCTCAAGTGATCCTCCCACCTCCCTTCTTGAGTAGCTGGGACTACCAGCGTGCACCATTGTACCTGGCTAATTTTTTAATTTTTTGTAGAGATCGGGTCTCCCTAAGTTGTCCAGGCTGGTCTTGAACTCCTGGGCTCAAGGGATCTTCTTGACTTGGTTTCCCAAAGTACTAAGATTACAAGCATGAGCCACCCCACCCACTTGATCAAGGATCAAGGATCACTTGAGCCCAGGAGTTCAAGGCTGCAGTGAGCTATCATTGCATCATTGCATTCTGGCCAGAGCGACAGAATGAGGTGCTGTCTTTAAAAAAAAAAAAAAAGTCAGGTTCAGTGGCTCATGCCTGTAATCCCAATACTTTGTGAGGCCGAGGTGGGTGGATCACCTGAAGTCAGAAGTTCAAGACCAGCCTGACCAATATGGTGAAACCCCGTCTCTACTAAAAATAGAAAAATTAGCCGGGTGTGGTGGCACACGCCTACAGTCCCAGCTACTCAGGAGGCTGAGGCAGGAGAATTGCTTGAACCCAGGAGGTGGAGGTTGCAATGACTGGCAATCGCACCACTGCACTCCAGCCTGGGTGACAGAGCAAGACTCTGTCTTAAAAAAACAAAGGTGGGGGATGGCCAAGGGAAGAGAGATTGAAGAGTTATTTTAAACACATTAATTTTCAGGTGCCACCAATGACAGTGGAGATGTCCAGTATAAAGATACTTTTTTGTTGTTGTTGTTGAGACGGAGACTTGCTCTGTCACCCAGGCTGGAGTGCAGTGGCACGATCTCTGCTCACTGCAAGCTCCACCTCCCGGGTTCACGCCATTCTCCTGCCTCAGCCTCCCGAGTAGCTGGGACTACAGGTGCCCGCCACCATGCCTGGCTAATTTTTCGGGTTTTTTTTGTTTTTTTTTTTTTTGAGACGGAGTCTCGCTCTGTCGCCCAGGCTGGAGTGCAGTGGCCGGATCTCAGCTCACTGCAAGCTCCGCCTCCCGGGTTCACGCCATTCTCCGGCCTCAGCCTCCCCAGTAGCTGGGACTACAGGCGCCCGCCACCTCGCCCGGCTAGTTTTTTGTATTTTTTAGTAGAGACGCGGTTTCACCGGGTTAGCCAGGATGGTCTCGATCTCCTGACCTTGTGATCAGCCCGTCTCGGCCTCCCAAAGTGCTGGGATTACAGGCTTGAGCCACCACGCCCGGCTTTTTTTTTTTTTTTTTGAGACGGAGTCTCGCTCTGTCGCCCAGGCTGGAGTGCAGTGGCCGGATCTCAGCTCACTGCAACCTCCGCCTCCCGCGTTCCCGCCATTCTCTTGCCTCAGCCTCCCGAGTAGCTGGGACCACAGGCGCCGCCACCTCGCCCGGCTAATTTTTTGTATTTTTAGTAGAGACGGGGTTTCGCCGTGTTAGCCAGGATGGTCTCGATCTCCTCACCTTGTGATCCGCCCGTCTCGGCCTCCCAAAGTGCTGGGATTACAGGCTTGAGCCACCGCGCCCGGCCAAATTTTTCGTATTTTTTAGTAGAGACGAGGGTGTCACCGTGTTAACCAGGATGGTCTCGATCTCCTGACCTCATGATCCACCCGCCTCGGCCTCCCAAAAATAAGTATAAAGATACTATACTTATAAAGATAAGTATAAAGATACTTATCTGTGCTGGGTGCGGTGGCTCAGGCCTGTAATCCCAGCACTTTGGGAGGTGGAAGCGGGCACATCATGAGGTCAGGAGAGCAACAGCATCCTGACTAAGATGGGGAAACCCCATCTCTTCTAAAAATACAAAAAATTTGCCAGGTGTGGTGGCAGGTGCCAGTGGTCCCAGCTACTCTGGAGGCTGAGAAAGGAGAATTGCTTGAACCCAGGAGGCAGAGATTTC
This sequence comes from Theropithecus gelada, assembly GCF_003255815.1. NCBI lineage: Eukaryota > Metazoa > Chordata > Mammalia > Primates > Cercopithecidae > Theropithecus > Theropithecus gelada. The sequence continues at coordinate 131,081,414 of NC_037673.1, read as the reverse complement.
AGTGAGCCAAGATCATGCCACCCCACTCCAGCCTGGGCAACAGAGCAAGACTCTGCTTAAAAAAAAAAAAGGTATTTGTCTGCAGCCAAAGCGATAGGTTTCAGCTTAAGATATAATTTTGGGAGTCACTGATATATGCATAAGATTTAAAACCATGGGAATTAAAGACACCCAGGGAGCATGTAAGAAAAACAGGTCACCTTGAAGAGCACCAATATTGAAGGAGGAGAGAGAAAAAAACAATCAGAAATGGAAGAAATACTGAGAATACTGCTGTTGAGAAATAGCAATCAAAAAAAAAGAAAGAAAACCATAACCACCCTTTCGGTAATATCCTAGAAACCAAAGAAAGCAATTGTTGTTGTAAAAATAAAATAACAACCAAAGGTATCAAATGCAGCTCGGAAAATGAGGACTGAAAAATATTTTTCTATTTAATAACCAGGAAGCCATTTGTGGCCTTATTTATTTATTTATTTTAAGATGAATTCTTGCTCTGTCACTCAGGCTGGAGTACAATGGCGCAATCTTGGCTCATTGCAACCTCTGCCTCCCAGGTTCAAGCAATTCTCCTGTCTCAGTCTCCTGAGTAGCTGGGATTACAGGGGCATGCCACCATGCCTGGCTAATTTTTGTATTTTTAGTAGAGACAGGGTTTCATCACATTGGTCAGGCTGGTCTTGAACTCCTGACCTCAGCTGATCCGCCCGCCTCGGCCTCCCAAAGTGCTGGATTACAGGCATGAGGCACCACGCCCGGCTGACAGGGTTTTCTAAGTCTTTGTGTATACATATGGCCTTTGCAAAAATTGATAGCGAGACTGCAAGACCTCTTAAACTAATGGATCTTAATCTGATTATCATGTAATAACGCTAAAGGCAAATAATAACTTCCATCATTAATTAGTGCATTTATTGACTGAATCAACTTGCAAAGGCAGTTAGAAACTGAAGTTTTGTTTTGTTTTGGTTTTTCAGAACTGGTCTCACTTTGTCCCCCAGGCTAGAGTACAGTGGTGCAATCTTGGCTCACTGCAGCCTTAACCTCCAACGTTCAAGTGATCCTCCTGCCTCAGCCCCTGAAGTAACTGGGATTATAGGTGTGTGTCACCATGCTTGTCTAATTTTTTGTATCTTTAGTAGAGATGGGTTTCAACATTTGACCAGGCTGGTCTCGAATTCCTGACCTCGTGACCCTCCCGCCTCCATCTCCCAAAGTGCTGGGATTACAGGTGTGAACCACTACGCCCGACCCAGGCTTTCCTAAAGAAACTTATAGCTTTTTGGCCAGGCTGGTCTCAAACTCCAGACCTCAGGTGATCTGCCCGCCTCAGCCAAAGTGCTGGGATTACAGGTGTGAGCCACCACATCCAGCCACATGAGATTTTTTACTAATGCAGATTCTGGGATCCTTTTGAATCCTATGAAATAGGATTTTACAGAGGTGGGACCTGAGATCTCAATTCGTACCATTATTATAGCAGGTTCCTCTGATTCTGAAGCTGCTAGTTGGGTGGGAAGCACTCATCTGCATTCATTCTTGCCTCTAACTTTCTAATTTAGCTTCTTTACCCACACATCCCAAAATTGTCCTTAATAAGGCCACAAGGCCTTACTGCACTCTAGCCTTGCACTCTAGCCTGGGCAACAAAAGTGAAATCTCAAAAAAAAAAAAAAAAAAAAAAAATTGGCCTGGCGCGGTGGCTCAAGCCTGTAATCCCAGCACTTTGGGAGGCCGAGACGGGCGGATCACGAGGTCAGGAGATCGAGACCATCCTGGCTGACACAGTGAAACCCCGTCTCTACTAAAAAATACAAAAAAACTAGCCGGGCGAGGTGGCGGGCGCCTGTAGTCCCAGCTACTCGGGAGGCTGAGGCAGGAGAATGGCATGAACCCGGGAGGCGGAGCTTGCAGTGAGCCAAGATCACGCCACTGCACTCCAGCCTGGGCGGCAGAGCGAGACTCTGTCTCAAAAAAAAAAAAAAAAAAGAGTTTTCAACAGAATATGCAAGCATCAACTACTGCTCTGGAATAGTTAAGCAAAACTAGACCCCAGCATTGAAACATTTTCTCACCTTCTTGAAAAATATCCTCTCCTCCAACTTGATACCACATCCCTACCCTCTGTATTATTAGCAGGACGAACAATAAAACAACCCAGGCTAGGCTTGGTAGCTCATGCCTCTAATCCCAGCACTTTGGAAGGCTGAGTCAGGAGGATCACTTGAGGCCAGGAATTTCAGACCAGCCTAGGCAACACAGAGAGACCCGTCAATACAAAAAAAAAAAAAAAAATTATATATAGATATTACATTATATATAATATAGATAAAAAATGTATTTTTTATATATATATATATTAGGCTGGGCGTGGTGGCTCATGCCTGTAATCCCAGCACTTTGGGAGGCCAAGGTGGGCAGATCATTATGAGGTTTGGAGTTCAAGACTAGCCTGGCCAACATGGTGAAACCCCATCTGTACTAAAAATATAAAAATTAGCCAGGCATGGTGGTGCATGCCTGTAATTCCAGCTATTCGGGAGGCTGAGGCACGAGAATCATTTGAACCTGGGAGATGGAGGTTGCAGTGAGCTGAGATCAAGCCACTGTACTCCAGCCTGGGCAAAAGAGTGAAACTCTGACTCAAAAAATAATAATAATAAAATACATACATTATATAATTTATATTTTATACTTATATAAAAAATAGGGCCTGGTGGTATGCACCTGTAGTTCTAGCTACTGAGGAGGCTGAGGTGTGAGGATTGCTTGAGCCCAGGAGTAACAGTGAGTTGTGATCCTGCCACTTCACTCCAGCTTGAGGGACAGTGTAAGCAAGACCCTATCTCAAAAAAAAAAAAAAAAAGGCAAAAAACAAAAAACTTGTAGAGGCCAGGTGCAGTGGCTCACGCCTGTAATCCCAGCACTTTGGGAGGCCGAGGTGGGTGGATCACTGGACATCAGCCTGACCAACATGGTGAAACCCTGTCTCTACTAAAAATACGAAAATTAGCTAGGTGTGGTGACACCTAATCCCAGCTACTTGGGAGGCTGTAATCCCAGCTACTTGGGAGGCTGAGGCAGGAGAATCACTTGAACCTGGAAAGTGGAGGTTGCAGTGAGTTGAGATTGTGCCATTGCACTCCAGCCTGGGGGACAAAAGCAAAACTCCATCTCAAAAAAAAAAAAAACCATCCTGGCTAACATGGTGAAACCCCGTCTCTACTAAAAATACAAAAAATTAGCCGGGCGAGGTGGCGGGCACCTGTAGTCCCAGCTACTCCGGAGGCTGAGGCGGGAGAATGGCGTGAACCCGGGGGGCGGAGCTTGCAGTGAGCTGAGATCCGGCCACTGCACTCCAGCCTGGGAGACACAGTGAGACCCCGTCTCAAAAAAAAAAAAAAAAAAAAACCTGTAGAAATGGAACTTATAAAAAGACTATGAAAATTATATTTTAAAAAAGAGGTCTGGGCACAGTGGCTCAGGCCTGTAATTACAGCACTTTGGAAGGCTAAGGAGGCAGGAGAATTGCTTGAACCCGGGAAGCGGAGGTTGCAGTGAACCGAGATCATGCCACTGCACTCCAGCCTGGGCGACAGAACAAGGCTCCATCTCAAAAAAAAAAAAAAAAAAAAAAGGTGTGGAACAAATATCTGTTGGACTGCATCAACTCAACATAGTGACAATATCTCTAATACAGCATGCCACAGTGGTCAAATCCCTTTAACATTTCAATATTATGACAACTACACTCATATATAAACATTGAAGCACATTTGAGGATTTGTCATTTAAAGTTAATGTAAAACTGCAATTTATAGATAAGAAAAATCCATAGTCATGTAACATATTTTTTCTCATCCTCAGTGTAAATGTTACTAAATATCCTAGAATAAAATGTAGTTTACATAATCTGTTACCATAATTTTGAGAAAGAATGGTTAACTCAATATCCTTTCAGTGGCTTTCCTCCACTTATTCTTTCTTCTGCCCACATAGTTGCCTACTCACAGACATTTTTAAAAGTCTTTTAGAGCCATCTTTGTAAAGAAAACAGCGGTCTTCTCTAAAAACAATGTAATTTAGCGATTTTAGTCACTGTTTTCTCCAGCTTCACAGAAATCTTAGACTCTAATGGGCAACTTAAGTTCTTTAGCATTATTCTACTAGTCTTATTTCTGTAAACCAAAGATCTGTAGGTAAACTGGTAAGTAGGCAATCTGTCAGCAGAAAGTCTTTGTTGATTGTAACAACTGAAATAATCTTAGCAAATCACAATGCAGGATGATTTAAGGAATCCTAGAAGAGGTATAACATTATAAGACATTCTCACACCAAATGACAAACTATAATGTACATGTGGACTCTTGTCAGAGATTCAGAGAGTTGTGTCCAACCACTTTCCAAATGCTGTACAGACATCTAGAAATCAAGCAGGAGATCCTTCTACTTGGTTTTTCCACAGCTGAAACACTGAACAGCTGTTGTAGGTACAATTCTGGGAAGGTTCTGGGAGAGATGAGTAGGCCCTAAAGGGGTGTCCTAAAAGCATGCATACATCTCCAGAAACTCAGACTGAGTACGACGCCCCCCCCCACCACTTCAGGGCCTGCAAAACCCAGATGAATCGGACCCCAAATCTTGCTCTCTAGAAAACTGGGGTGAGGTGGCATGGAAGGCGAAGGCACCCAAACACTATGATCCTTATATTCGAGTTTTGAGGCATTTTCTCACCCATGTTTCACCCAGAGCGTTGCATACAGCAGGTGCTCATTTACTGTTTTGGTGACCGACTGAATAAATAAATGTGAAAGACTGAGCCGAGCCTGGGGCTACAGGTGCACAATCGCCGTGGTCCCCTGGCCCAGCTGCCCACCACCACCCGCGACAGAACCCGGTTAAGAAGGTCACCCTCTCTACCTATGTTGCTTCAAGCAGCAGTGGCACGCAACGGTCAGTCAGCCCTGGCCAGGCTGCGCCCTCCCCCAGGACAGCACTCACCGTTGGTGTAGGGAGACCCCGAGGCCAAGGCGGCTCCGTTCCGGGCCTGGAGGCTGGCTGCGGCACCGCCGGAGGCCGGTATTCCCGGCTGGGACATGACGACGGCGGTTATCTGGGTTGGAAGGGGCTTGTTGGGGTCGACAACAGCGCACAAGAAGAGAGCTGAAAGACCACTGCTGAAAGCGGAGGGAGGAAGCTAACAACTTAAGACTGAAGACTGGGAGAAGAGAGGGGGGCGCATTAAGCCCGAGGCATGGCGCCGCACTCTCCCCAGGCCACCGGCGGCCACGGCCTAGCCTGGGAGATGAGGCTTGGGAGTCGGGCCCGCGGGGCCGCGAACGCCCGGCTAGAAGGCGGCAGCCAAACCTGGAGAGAAGGAGGGAGGCCTTGGCCGGAAGTGCCTGTCAGCCGCCGGCCGCGCAGCCGCAATCAGGACACGTGGCACTTCCGGCTCCGGGCTCGCAGCCGCTGCCGCGCCGGCGAGCCTTTCTCTGCCAGCCGGGCTGCCCCGAGGCCACCTGACAGTTCCTGGTGCCCCGACCCCGACGACCGTGCCCGTCCTCGCTGCCACGTCACCGACTCTCACGGCCGGCCGGAAGTGCCATGTGTCACGGCTACGGAAATTCCCGCCGTTGTGAACGTGACCTCGTTCGCAGAGCTGGGATCGTGGGGCAATCTGGGATTCAGTAGCCGCTTTCGTGGGGTGGGACTGACAGTTCCTCTCCTCGGGTTTTGTGAAGATTACCTGAGACAACAGAAGTCATCGTCCTCTGTTGAGACGTACCACTGCTGGTAGCTGGGACGGTTAATGTTCATCACAGTATTTCATTCACATTTCGTCTTCATGTTTCAGATGTAAATTGTAAGGAGTTTTAAAAAGAGGTGGTTAAATATGTGTACGTATTAATAGTGTGATCAAGCCAAGAAGGAGGCCTTTGTCTTTTGACTGGAGGACTCAGAGAAATTTTGATTTTGAAACTCGCTGATTCATAGCATAGTCACACTCAAGTTCATTAGCACATTTAAATGGCAGTTTTGTTTCCTCTTCTAAGAGTTTACAGTAAGGTAAAGAACTCAAACTTCCTTTCAGAGCAAGTAGACTTTTTTTTTTTTTTTTTGCAAGTAGACTTTTTTGACTTTTGAAGCCAAAGAGAGGTCGAAACTGCGGTGATTAGACAGCATAGTTAATTAATGACTGAGTAATCATTTTAGCTGCCTTCATTCTATTTAGGTTTTTCCTGCTCTGTGCTGACGATAAAGCCCTTCTTTACAGATTTGTACTGTTGATTAAAATGTCATGCCACGCAGTTTCGAAACCTCAGTGTGAAGTACATCTTACCTAATTCATTTAGTATCAAATGCCTGCTATGAAGTGTTATATTACATACAAAAAAAAGCCAGAACTAAACCACTGTGTCAGGCTGGGCAAGGTGGCTCACTCCTGTAATCCAAACACTTTGGGAGGCTGAGACAGAAGGATTACTTGAGGCCAGGAGTTAGAGACCAGTCTGGACAACTGGTAGAGTCCCCTTATCTCTATTTAAAAAAAAAAATTGTTTTTAAGACCGAGTCTTCGTGTGTTACCCAGGCTGGAGTGCAGTGGCGCCATCTCCACTTGCTGCAGCCTCCGCCTTCTGGGTTCAAGCAATTCTCCTGCCTCAGCCTCCCGAGTACCTGGGATTACAGGCTCATGCCACCATGCCTGGCTAAGTTTTGTATTTTTGGTAGAGACAGGGTTTCACCATGTTGAAAAGGCTGGTCTCATACACCTGACCTCAGTTGATCCACCCGCCCCAACCTCCCAAAGTGCTGGGATTACAGGCGTGAGCCACCGTGCCCAGCCAATTTTTAAAAATCAAATAACAAATTTTAAGATCTTGCCCAGTGTGGTGGCACATCCCTGTAGTCTCAGCTACTCAGGAGGCAGAGGTGGGAGGATCACCTGAGCCCAGGAGTTCGAGGCTGCAGTGAGCTATGATCTCACCACTGCACTCCAGCCTGCGTGACAGAGTGAGATCCTGTCTCTAACAAAAGAAAAAGAATAAACAACTGTGTCAGGCCTAAAAACAGTCAGTAAAAATTCAAATAACTAAATACTAAATTTTATACTAACCCTGTTTCATCATTTGCCTCAGAACTTTACTAAAAATGTATTTGCTCGGGTGTGGTAGCTCACGCCTGGAATCCCAGCACTTTGGGAGGCTGAGGGGGGCAGATTACCTGAGGTCAGGAGTTCAAGACCAGCCTGGCCAACATGGTGAAACCCCATCTCTACTAAAAATACAAAAATTAGCCAGGCATGGTGGCACATGCCTGTAATCCCACCTGCTCAGGAGGATGAGGCAGGAGAATTGCTTGAGCCCGGGAGACGGAGGTTGCAGTAAGCCAAGATTGCGCCACTGCACTCCAGCCTGGCCGACAGAGCAAGACTCTGTCTTTAAAAAAATAAAATAAAGATAAATAAGTAAATATTGGCTGTAAGTAGCATTGAACAATTCAATTCCTTTGTACAAGATCCAAGTACTCGCTCTCTCTCTCTCTCTCTCTATATATATATATATATATATATATATTTTTTTTTTTTTTTGAGACAGTCTGTTGCACAGGCTGGAGTGCAGTGGTGCAGTCACAGCTCACTGCTGCCTCAACCTCCTGGGCTCAAGCAGTCCTCCAGCCTCAGCCTCCTGAGAACTGGGACTACAGGTATGTGCCATTATGCCTGGCTAGGTTTTATTTGTTTATTTGTTTGTTTTTGTAAAGAGAAGGTCTCACAAGAGATCCTCCTGCCTCCTCCTTCCAAAATGAGATTACAGGTTTGAGCCACCACGCCCAGTTAAAATCTTCTTTAAGATGAAGATGATACTTATGGTCAAATTGTTTTCAGTTTGGAGCCACTATAACAAAATCCCAAACTATAAACCCAAAAACACTTTAAAATTGCACAGACACAAGCCTCTGAATGTTTTGAAGAGGGAATAGAGCTCAGAGAGAAACAACCCTTCTGAGGTCAGACAAAATCAGGGTCACTCTTCAAAGAGGCAAATACCTGATCTCAAACCTGCATTAGTTTAATTCTCTCTTTTTATTCAACTCATTTTGAATGACCTTGATTTGTTTTGACCTTGGCATGGTGGTTTGATTTGGTTAAATCAAGCTTTCTTTGAACTTTGTGCTATTTAAGCAGTATCTTTTTTTTTTTTTTTTTTTGGAGACAGAATCTCACTCTGTTGCCAGGCTGGAGTACAGTGGCACAACCTCGGCTCACTGCATCCTCTGCCTCCCAGGTTCAAGCTATTTAAGCAATACCTGTGTGTTCAGATATTTATTTATTTATTTATTTTGAGAGGGAATCTCGCTCTGTCGCCAGGCTGGAGTGCAGTGGTGCGATCTCGGCTCATTGCAACCTCTGCCTTCTGGGTTCAAGTGATTCTCCTGCTTCAGCCTCCCAAGTAGCTGGAACAACAGGCGCATGCCACTGTGCCCGGCTAATTTTTGTATTTTTACTAGGGACGGGGTTTCACCATGTTGACCAGGCTGGTCTTGAACTCCTGACTTCAGGTGATCAACCTGCCTTGTCCTCCCCAAGTGCTGGGATTACAGGCCTGAGCCACTGCGCCTGGCCCCAGAGATTTTAAAAAGTACTCTAGTTAGTTAAATCAGGTTAAATCAATGTAAATAATTTGCTAATAAGTAAATAATGCTTTTTCCAAAATTTGTTCCACCCGTAAGTTGCGATGTTACTGTTAGTGTCCTCAAAACAATGATTAAGTATTTCAAATGGTTTTTACACTCTCAGTGTAATCAGCACTACAGTATTGAGGAGAGCTGGGCACCGTGGCTCACGCCTGTAATCCCAGGACTTTGAGAGGCCGAGGCAAGTGGATCCCCTATGCCCAGGAGTTGGAGAACAGCCTGAGGAATATGGCAAAACTCCATCTCTACAAAAACATACAAAAAATTAGCTGGGCATGGTGATGTACGCCTGTAGTCCCAGCTACTCAGAAGACTGAGGTGGGAGGACCGCTTGAGCCTGGGAGATTGAGGCTGCAGTAAGCCATGACTGTGCTACTGGACTCCAGCCTAGGCAACAGAATAAGACCCTGTCTCAGAATATATATATATATATATAAAGAGAGAGAGAGAGAGGAGAAAAATGGCATTTCTCATCTGCCTAACCTTTGGGATAGTAGAAAGGTAAGTTTAAGTGAGATGGGACAACATATTTTAAAAGTTAAGTAGCTTTCATATTAAGTATTATCCACACAATTTCAAATCCTTTGATGACTCCTTTAAGTGTGGCCACAAAAATATGAAAAAATTATTGGTGATAGCAATTATAACAGTTGCTCTTGGCCAGGCACCATGGCTCACGCCTGTATTCCCAGGGCTTTGGGAGGCCAAGGTGGGTGGATCACTTGAGGTAAGACATTCAAGAGCAGCCTGGCCAACATGATGAAACTCTGTCTCCACTAAAAATACAAAAATTAGCCAGGCGTGGTGGCCGATGCCTGTAATCCCAGCTACTCCGGAGGCTGAGGCAGGGAGAATCGCTTGAACCTGGGAGGCAGAGGTTGCAGTGAGCTGAGATCTTGCCACTGCACTCCAGCCTGGGTGACAGAGGGAGACTCTGTCTCAAAAAAAAGAAAAAAAAATTGCTCTTAACCAATTGTTATTGATATTTCTTTGTTCAATTACCTGTATGTACGCTATACTACTATACATTTTTCTAAACTGATGTCAGTATATATTCTACTTTTTTATCTTTATTGTCCAGAAAAACAGAATCCTTCTGCTACATATGCAACCTTCATAAGGCCATTTTCTGCATATTTTCAGAGCCTTCAACCCTAGTTAAGAAAATTGTAGGCCCAGCACAGTGGCTCACACCTGTAATCCCAGCGCTTTGGGAGGCCAAGGCAGGCAGATCACAAAGTCAGGAGTCCAAGACCAGCCTGGCCAACATGGTGAAACCCCCGTCTCTACTAAAAATACAAAGTAGCCAGGCGTGGTGACGGGTGCCTGTAATCCCAACTACTCGGGAGGCTGAGGCAGAAGAATCCCTTGAACCCGGGAGGCAGAGGTTGCAGTGAGCCGAGACCATGCCAGTGCACTCCAGCCTGGGCAACAGAGTGAGACGACTCCATCTAAAAAAAAAAATAAGAAAGAAAGAAAATTATAAACAACAAAATAAGTGACAAGAAACTGTTCCAGTAAGGATATAAGCACTATACTAAGAATATTCCATTACATTTGATTATTTAGACTCAAAACTGGGAGACAGGCATTTCTAATGAAATTTGCTGATATGCAGAAGTGAACTTAGGCTCCCACCAGAGCTCCTTTGCCTGACTGTTCATGATTGTTGCATTTTCAGGTGGTAAATAGGATCAATTTGATTTACTTTTCAGGAAAGGGTAAATTATTTTAGGTTCTTTAATTATTAAAAATAAAGACTGTTCAGCCGGGCACAGTGGCTCACACCTATAATCCCAGCACTTTGGGAGGCCGAGGTGGGTGGATCAAGAGATCAGGAGTTTGAGACCAGTCTGGCCAAGATGGTGAAACCCTGTCTCTACTATAAATACAAATATTAGCTGGGCGTGTTGGCAGTTACCTGTAATCCAAGCTACTCAGGAGGCTGAGGCAGGAGAATTGCTTGAACCCGGGAAGTGGAGGTTGCAGTGAGCCGAGATCCTGCCACTGCACTCCAGCCTGGGTGACAGAGCGAAACTCCCTATAAAAAAAAAAAAGAAAAAAAGACTGTTCCATTTCTATTTCAAACAAACAAAGAACAGTTTCAGTTATAAATAGGTTTATAAGAACAACAGTTTTGTTTACTGAAACTGTCTTGTGGTTCCTTTTTAAGAACAGTTACTTTGGCCTCATTTGCTTCTGACAGGACAGCTGTTTGTATCTGAAGTCAGCAGCTCTGAGCTACATCACAAGTACATTCATCCCCACCAGTCCTGAAAATCCCATTGCTTTCTTTGAAAACTTCTCATTTTTATGTAACTCTTACCATTCTTCCTGCCCATTCTGGTTACTTTTCATCATCTTGCACTTGAACTGTTGGGAATGAATAGCCTTCTGGATTGCCTCTCTCTAATCCAACCCACATGTTGAATTGAGTTCCTGAACTACTGATTCCATTTTTTTACTTTCCTATACTCCCAGATCTGTGATTACTCCCTCCACTTGCTCCATCAAGTTAAAATTTTTCTGCATGACTTTTCTCATCTCAAGCTAAGTAAAATCCACAGTGCTACCCAGGGCCCACATGACCTGGCCTTGCTACCTCTTTGACTTCCACACTCCTTCCCACTCACTCCACTCCAGACACATTTGCTATTTCTCTAGCTATTCAAGCACAAGCCTGCCATTACACATATTTCCGTTACTTGGGATACTCTTCCCCAAGACATCCAGGGAACTCAAACTCTCACTCCTTTAGGCTCTTGTTCAAATGTTACTTTAATTGAAGAGGGCTTCCCTAAATACCCTACATGACACAGCTCACTCTGTGTTCCTCTTACTCTGCTTATGTTTCTTCATAACACTTATCATTGTTATGTATTTGTGTCTTTTTTACTATCTTATTTGATAGAGATGAGGTCTCACCATGTTGCTCAGGCTGCTCCCAAACTCCTGGCCTCAAGTGATCCTCCTGCCTCAGCCTCCCAAAGTGCTGGGGTTATAGGCGTGAGCCACTGCCTCTGGCCCTATTCATGTCTATGTTTATCTTTTTTCAATGGAATATAAGTCTATACATAGCCTGTCAATTCCAAGGTAACCATGTCTGTTTCCCTGTTAGACCATCAGTGAGTAGAGACCAAGGACTGTGTCTTATTCACCTGGGTATTCTCAGCACTTGGCTTGGGGCCTCACACTTAACAGGCACAATATTCAGTAAACATTTTTGAAGGAATCAGTTTAAAGTGTTTTACCTTCCAGACTTCTGATAATTATTTTTTTTTCTTTTTAGAAACAGGGTCTCACTCTGTCACCCAGACTGGAGTGCAGTGGCGTGATCATAGCTCACTGTATCCTTAACCTCCTGGGCTCAAGTTATCCTCCCACCTCAGCCTCCTAAGTAGCTGGTACTACAGGCGCACACCACCACACCCAATAATTGTATTTTTTGTAGAGACAGGATTTCACCATGTTTCCCAGGCTGGTCTCAAACTCCTGGACTCAAGCAATCAGCCTGCCTCAGCCTCCCAAAGTGCTGGGATTATAGGCATGAACTACAGCCCTAGACCTATTTTGACTATTTTGACCCTCATTAATTCATTACTATAAGTTACTGTTGCACTTATAGCGTAAACCACATCACTAGCACTTGTTTCTAAACTATGTTGGTCTCAAGTTCTTTTTTTTTTTTTTACTTGAATGCTTAGTAATGAGAGGTCTCAAGTTCTTTTAGGTTCTCAAGTGTTATGCTATATTGTGATAAGGCCTAATACTGTAGCTGAAGCAGTGTTAGCCTCTGGGCAGGCCCAGCTCACCTGAGAAGGGCTAGAGGTACAGTATCAAATGCCAATTCTTTTTTCTTTTCTCTTTCTGAGACGGAATCTCATCTGTTACCCAGTCTGGAGTGCAGTGGCGCTATCTCAGCTCACTGCAACCTCCACCTCGCAGGTTCAAGCGATTCTCCTGCCTCAGCCTCCGGAGTAGCTGGGACTACAAGCGTGTGCCACCACGCCTGGCTAATTTTTTTTTTTTTTTTTTTTTTTGAGACAGAGTCTTGCTCTGTCACCCAGGCTGGAGTGCAGTGGCGTGATCACAGCTCACTGCAACTTCTGTCTCCTGGGTTCAAGCAATTCTCCTACCTTAGCCTCCTGAGTAGCTGGGATTACAGGCGACCGCCCACACGCCCAGCTAATTTTTGCTTTTTTTTTTTTTTTTTTTGATGGAGTCTCACTCTGTCGCCTGGCTGGAGTGCAGAGGTGCGATCTCAGCTCACTGCAACCTCTGCCTCCTGGGTCCAAGCGATTCTCCTGCCTCAACCTCCGGAGTAGGTGGGATTACAGGCGCCTATCACTGCTGCCAGCTAACTTTTTGTATTTTTAGTAGAGATGGGGTTTCACCATGTTGTCCAGGCTGGTCTCAAACTCCTGACCTCATGATTCACCCACCTTAGCCTCCCAAAGTGCTGGGATTACAGGCATGAGCGGCCGCCTCCAGCTAATTTTTGTATTTTTAGTAGAGACAGGGTTTCACTATGTTGGCCAGGCTGGTCTCGACCTCCTGACCTCAGGTCATCCACCCACCTCAGCCTCCCAAAGTGTCTTTTTCCATTTCTAACCCCAACTATTTATCTACAGATACCCTGACACCACAGTATTAGAGATGTATACCTTTGCCTCTAAACCTCCCTTTTCCTCATGACATTTTCTCATGAATAACTTCACCAGTCCCTTCATTCATTCATTAAAAAAACAATTTTTTGGCCGGGCGCGGTGGCTCAAGCCTGTAATCCCAGCACTTTGGGAGGCCGAGGCGGGTGGATCACGAGGTCAGGAGATCGAGACCATCCTGGCTAACATGGTGAAACCCCGTCTCTACTAAAAATACAAAAAACTAGCCGGGCGTGGTGGCGGGCGCCTGTAGTCCCAGCTACTCGGAGGCTGAGGCAGGAGAATGGCGTGAACCTGGGAGGCGGAGCTTGCAGTGAGCCGAGATCGCGCCACTGCACTCCAGCCTGGGTGACACAGCGCGAGACTCCGTCTCAAAAAAAAAAAAAA
>NC_037673.1:131062368-131063782 GCF_003255815.1 Theropithecus gelada | reverse complement strand
AGGATAAGAAGGAAGGAGCCAAATAATATTTAGTTTTTCTTTATATGTATTATTTTATTTTATTTTTGAGAGACAGGGTCTTGCTCTGTTGCTTAGGCTAGAGTGCACTGGAGTGATCATAGCTCCTGTAGCCTCAAACTGCTGGGCTTCCAGCTATCCTCCTGCCTCAGCTTCCCAGCTACATGGGACTACAGGCATGCACCACCACCATGCCCCATGTCCAGCTGATTTTTGTATTATTTGTAGAGACAGGGTCTCGCTATGTTGCTCAGGCTGATTTTGAACTGCTGGCCTCAAGCAACCCTCTCACCTCAGCCTCCCAAAGCATTGGGATTACAGAGCCAAGCCACCACGCCTGCCCTTTTATTAATATTTTATTTTTAGTTCATGTATAATAATGGTACATATTTATAGAGAACAGTTTAATGCTTCAATGTATGGATACATTGTGTAATGATGACTAAATCAGGTTAAGTAACATTTTCATCAACTCAAACATTTATCAGTTCTTTGTGGTGAGAACAAATTCCTCTTGTCGAGGCTTCGAAATATACAATATATTATTGTTAACTACAGCTGTCCGTATGACCAGAACTTAAAAACATTGAACTCTTTGTCTAACTTCTTCCCATTCCTCCTCCCCTCTCCTTCCCCAGCCTCTGATAACCTGTAGTCTATGTTCTACTGCTGTGAGCTCAACTTTTTAAAATTTCGCCTATAAGTGAGACCACGCAGTGTTTATTTTTCTGTGCCTGGCTTATTTCACTTAATATAATATCATTCAGTTTCATCCATATTGTCACAAATAATAGGATTTTTGTAATGGTTAGATGGTATCCCATGGTGTATATATACCACATTTTCTTTGTCTATTCATTCATTGATGAGCACTCAGGTTGATTCATATCTTGATTGTTATGAATAGTGCTGCAATAAACATGGGAGTGCAGATATCTCTTGGATATACTGATTTCATTTCCTTTGGATGTGTACCCAGTAATGGAATTGCTGGATCACATGGTAGTTCTATTTTTAATTTTTTGAGGAAGTTTCATACTGTTTTCCGTAGTAGTTGTAATAATTTACATTTCCAACAGTGTAAGAGTTTCCTTTTCTCGGCCGGGCGCGGTGGCTCAAGCCTGTAATCCCAGCACTTTGGGAGGCCGAGATGGGCGGATCACGAGGTCAGGAGATCGAGACCATCCTGGCGAACACAGTGAAACCCCGTCTCTACTAAGAAATACAAAAAATAGCCGGGCGAGATGGCGGGCGCCTGTAGTCCCAGCTACTCGGGAGGCTGAGGCAGGAGAATGGCATGAACCCGGGAGGCGGAGCTTGCAGTGAGCTGAGATCCGGCCACTGCACTCCAGCCTGGGCTACAGAGCGAGACTCCGTCTCAAAAAAAAAAAAAAAA
>NC_037673.1:131050232-131062268 GCF_003255815.1 Theropithecus gelada | reverse complement strand
AAAAAATACAAAAAACTAGCCGGGCGAGGTGGCGGGCGCCTGTAGTCCCAGCTACTCCGGAGGCTGAGGCAGGAGAATGGCGGGAACCCGGGAGGCGGAGCTTGCAGTGAGCTGAGATCCGGCCACAGCACTCCAGCCTGGGCGACAGAGCAAGACTCCGTCTCAAAAAATAAAAATAAAAATAAAAATAAAAAGGCCAGGTGCGGTGGCTCACGCCTGTAATCCCAGCACTTTGGGAGGCTGAGGTGGGTGGATCACGAGGTCAGGAGATCGAGACCATCCTGGCTAACATGGTGAAACCCTGTCTCTATTAAAAATACAAAAAATTAGCTGGGCATGGTGGCGGGCGCCTGTAGTCCCAGCTACTCGGGAGGCTGAGGCAGGAGAATGGAGTGAACCCAGGAGGTGGAGGTTGCAGTGAGTCAAGATCGCACTACTGCACTCTAGCCTGGGCGACAGATCGAGACTCTGTCTCAAAAAAAAAAAAAAAAAAAAAAGGAAACCCTTCAACCCCTAGAGGACAAAAATGTTCCTAGGAGTCCTTCATGTTACAAATCATATTTATTAAGTACCTATTTTGTGCCAGGCCCTGAAAATCGTTTTTGGAGGGGAAAAAAGTATATAGGGGCCATAACATCAGGAAGCTTATGAAATGTCTGCTGGTATACAATTGTATAACTTCAGTGATTAAATTGTAAACCGGGCGCCATGGCTTATGCCTGTAATCCCAGCACTTTGGGAGGCCAAGGCAGATGGATCACGTGAGGTCAGGAGTTTGAGACCAGCCTGACCAACACTGTGAAACCCCATCTCTACTAAAACTACAAAATTAACCAGGCATGGTGGGGCACAACTGTAATCCCAGCTACTCAGGAGGCTGAGGCAGGAGAATCGCTTGAACCCAGGAGGCAGAGGTTATAGTGAGCCAAGATCGCACCATTGCACTCCAGCCTGGGCAACAAGAGCAAAACTCGGTCTCAAAAAAAAAAAAAAAAAAGTAAATCATAAAGTTGCTGAGGAAGCTTGTTACCCAACCAAACTGGAGTCTGCTTCCCAATGCAGTAAGGCCTGACATCTATATTGAGGCTTTACATGAGGGTGTTTATTTGCAGGGCGCCAAACAAGGAGAATGTGGCAGCTCACACTTAAGACCTGACTTCCCCAATGGCTTACAAACCAGAGTGGTTTGTTTTTGTTTTTTTTTTTTTTTTTTTTTTTGTCAGAGTCTTACTCTCTAGCCCCGACTGGAGTGCAATGGCGCGATCTGGGCTCACTGCAACCTCCGCCTCCCACGTTCAAGTGATTCTCTGCCTCAGCCTCTCAAGTTGCTGGGATTACAGGCGTGCACCACCGCACTCAGCTAATTTTTGTATTTTAAAGAGAGATGCAGTTTCACCATGTTGGCCAGGCTGGTCTTGAACTCCTGACCTCAGGTGATCTGCCCACCTCGGCCTCCCAAAGTGCTGAGATTACAGGTGTGAGCCACTGTGCCCGGCCCAAGCAAGAGTTTTTAAAGGGAGGGGTAAATTTCAGAAAAGCAGAAGTTACAGGCAAAATTGTATATCAGTACATGAGGTTATACATTGGTTTGGCCTAAAAAGATGGACTTTTTTTTTTTTTTTTTTTTGGTAGAGGAGACAAGGTCTCACTCTGTTGCTCAGGCTGGAGTGCAGTGGTGGGAACACTACAGCCTGGATCTCCCAGGCTCAAATCAAGCAATCCTGGCACCTCAGCCGCCCGAGTAGCTGGGACTGCAGGCACACAAGCATGCCCAGCTAATTATTTTATTTTTTATGGAGATGAGGTCTCACTGTATTGCCTAGGCTGGTCTTAAACTCCTGGGCTCAGGCAATCCTCCTGCCTGAGCCTCCGAAAGTGTTGGGATTACAGGCATGAGCCACCACACCCGGCTCCCGTGGATCCATTTGATATGGGTCTGGGTTTCTGAAAAACAACTCAGGGACATATGTAAAGATGTTATCTTTAGTTTTATAAAGAACCAAACATCTTATGACTCAAACTTCTTAGGCTGTTGTTTTGAGCTACTATTACTTTCTTGCTTATCAATTTGCTCAGGGCTAGCTAGGTATGGGGAATTTCCCTTAAAGGAACTCAAGATTTTCCCTTATTTCCATACTTGGTTGGGAGGGCCAGGCAGGCCCCTAAGAGGGGTCCCTGCTCCATCTCAATATCTGTGACACAGGGCTTAACCAAATCTGGGAGGAAGGCCTTGATGAGAGGAAGACCTGAAGAGTTGAGACCTGAAGAGTGTGTAGGAGTTAGCTGGGTGAAATGCAGAGGTGGGTAGAAGCTTTTCTGGCGGAGGGAAACCCTAGTGTCAAGGGAGAGCGCATGGTGTGAAGCACTTCCTGAGGCTGGAGCAGAAAGAGGAGATCCAGCAGAGCCAATGGTAGGCTTTGCTGAGAATCCCTAAACAGCTCTTGATGCATTTAAAGAAGGCAACACCAATCCATTAGAAAAGTACATTGATGTCAAAACAGTCTTATGTAAAGCTGAATACCTGTATGCTCTCTTTGGCAGCGCATATACTAAAATTCAAACAATACAGAGATTAGCATGGCCCCTGCACGAGGATGACAGGCAAATTCATGAACTGTTCCATAGTAAAATAAACATACAAAAAGGCTGACTATGGCCAGGCGCGGTGGCTCACACCTATAATCCTAGCACTTTGGGAGGCCGAGGCGGATGGATTGCCTGAGCTCAGGCATTGGAGACCAGGCTGGGCAACACGGTGAAACCCCATCTCTAATAAAATGCAGAAAACTAGTCGGGTGTGACCAGCCTGGGCAAAACCATGAAACTGTGTCTCTACTAAAATACAAAAAATTAGCCAGGCATGGTGGAGTGCGACTGTAGTTACTCGGGAGGTTGAGGCAGGAGAACTGCCTGAAACGGAGAGGCGGAGGTGCGGTGAGCCGAGCTCAAGCTCACACCACTGCACTCCAGCCTGCGTGACAGAGCGAGACTCCGCCTCCAAAAAAAAAAAAAAATGCTGACTATCTGGCTACGCTTCTGTAATCTCAGCACTTTGGGAGGCAGAGGCTGGAGGGTCTCTTGAGCCCAAGAGTTCAAGATCAGCCTGGGCAACATAGTGAGTCCCCTATCTCTACAAAACATTTAAAATATTAGCTGGGCCTGGTGGCACACGCCTGTGGTCCCAGCTATGTGGGGAGGATTCCTTGAGCTGAAGAGATTGAGGCTGCAGTGAGCTATGATAGCACTATTGGACTCCAGCCTGGGAGAAAGAGCAAGACCATCTATATATATATAATTTATTTAATTTATTTTTAATTTTATTTATTTATTTTTTGAGACGGAGACAGAGTCTCACTTTGTCACCCAGGCTGGAGTGCAATGGTGCGATCTCAGCTCACTGCAACCTCCACCTCCTGGGTTCAAGCTATTCTCCTGCCACAGCCTCCCGAGTAGCTGGCATTACAGGCACTTGCCATCATGCCCGGCTAATTTTTGTATTTTTGTAGAGATGGGGTTTCACCATGTTGGCCAGGCTGGTCTTGAACTCCTAACCTCAGGTGATCCGCCTACCTCGACCTCCCAAAGTGCTGAGATTACAGTTGTGAGCCACCGTGCCCGGCCAAGACCATCTATAAAACAACTGAATAACCAGCTGAATAAAAGCCGAATAACCAGCATTTATCTGGTACATAGCTACAGTGTGTAAATCACTGGTGAATTCAATAAGCACAAATAACAAAAAGAAAAAAAATGAATTCAATAAACACGTGTACTTTGAAAATGTATTTTAGGCAGGGCGCGGTGGTGATCCCAGCACTTTGGGAGGCTGAGGCAGGTGGATCACTTATGCTAAGGTGTTTGAGACCAGCCTGGCCAACATGTTGAAACCCGGTCTCTACTAAAAATACAAAAAGTAGCCAGGCGCAGTGGCTCACGCCTGTAATCCTAGCACTTTGGGAGGCCGAGGCGGGCGGATCACCTGAGGTCAGGAGTTGGAGACCAGCCTGCCCAACATGGTGAAACCCCGTCTCTACTAAAAATACAAAAATTAGCCGGGCATGGTGGTGCGCGCCTGTGCTCCCAGCTACTCAGGAGACTGAGGTAGGAGAATCGCTTGAATCCGGGAGGCAGAGGTTGCAGTAAGCTGAGATCGCGCCATTGCACTCCAGCCTGGGCGACAAAATCGAGACTCCGTTTCAAAAAAAAAAAAAAAAAAGAATTTGCCAGACAGTGGTGGTGGGTGCCTGTAGTCTGCGCTGCTCTGGAGGCTGAGGTAGGAGAATCGCTTGAATCCAGGGGGTGGAGGCTGCAATGAGCCGAGATCGCGCCATTGCACCCCAGCCTGGGAGACAGAGCGGGACAACGTCTCAAAAAAAAAAAAAAAAAAAAAAGCCAAAGGTAATTTCCCCTAGGGAGGCATGGGGTGTTCCCTTCTAGGCACGCAGGCCCCTAAAATCCCTTCGGGCGGGCGGGTGTGGGGAGACCAGGCGGCTAGGAGACCCGGGCGGCGTTAGGGGATGCGAGCAGACTCGCTCAGCTGGGGAATTGGCGGCAATACTGCCAGGAGGCGGAACCTAGGGCGCTCGGCGACGCGGTCCTGCGGACTGTCGCTAGTGAGGCACCCGCCGGCCCGGAAGGGGCTGATGCGAACTGTGGCCACGGCAGCCATAGCGCTTTGCAGTTCGGTCTCCTGGTGTACGGCCAACGCCAAGCAGGGGATTGCGTTCTCTCCAGTCGCAGGTGAGTGACAGCCCCTCCTTCTGGGAGGACCGGCGGGCAGCAGCTATGGATCCCCTAGAAGGCGCACTTTTAGGGCCAAGACCTGCTCTGGGTCCCTGCCTGTGGCACTGCGTGAAGGGGCGCCTGTTTTTCACCCCGGGTTAGGCGGCACGAGGGAGGACAGGTCTCATCCATACTCCGCGGGGCCGTCTGATAGCCCTCGGGGCAGAACACTGCTGCTGTCAGACGCTGGTCTTTTCAGGAAAGAACGAGATGGCTGCAAGCAAGCCCCTTCCTTTCCCTGGGCCTCAGTTTCCTTAGCTGGTAAAGTGAAGGTGGCGGATCTCACTGACAGCTGAAGAGGCTATGACGCGGCCTTGTGTTTTCAGCGCTCCCAATTAGTGTAGAGGCAAATTGAGCTTCCTTACTAGTACTGGTTAACGTTTTCCGTAGCCCAGAGTTCCAGTTGAGTGGAAAAAAGATACAGTTTTGAGAGAACTGTACTGATTTTTATTTTTATTTTTAAAATTTTTGTTGTTGTTGTTTTGAGACAGAGTTTCCCTCTTGTGGCCCAGGCTGGAGTGCAGTGGCACGATCTTTGCTTACTGAAATCTCTGCCTCCTGGGTTCAAGCGATTCTCCTGCCTCAGCCTCCTGAGTAGCTGGGACTACAGGCGCCCGCCATCATGCCCGGCAAATTTTTTTGTATTTTTTAGTAGAGATGGGGTTTCACCATGTTAGTCAGGATGGTCTCGATCTCCTGACCTCGTGATCCGCCCGCCTCGGCCTCCCAAAGTGCTGGGATTATAGAGGTGAGCCACCGCATCCGGCCTAATTTTTCTATTTTTAGTAGAGATGGGATTTCGCCATGTTAGCCAGTCTGGTCTCCAACTCCTGACCTCAGGTGATCTATTCGCCTCCGCGTCCCAAAGTGCTGGGATTAAAGGCATGAGCCGCCTCACTGGGCCACTGTACTGATTTTTAAGGTGTTGAAACTTTTCCAAGATAAAAATTTGTTTTAAAACAGCTAAAACTTTGACATTGTTAGCTGAAAGAACCAAATTCGTCAGCAATTTAAGGTGTTTGGTACATTGGACAAAATGAGGTGAAGAAGTCCTTTTAACTTGAAAAATTAAACCTACTATTATTTATTTGTGTGTTCTTACATCAGCCTCTATATTACCAAGTGTCTTTGAAGACGTCCTATATTGTGTGTTAAAATATCAGTGAAGAGTAAGTCGCATTGAAACAATGAAAGAAGGAAAGAAAAGGAACATTTATTGACTACTATGAGTAAGGCACTAGCTGTCATTTTACAGATGACAAATAAATGGTAGTGCCAGTATAGCAAAGCAACATGAATATCTACTATTGTACCTTTCAGTAGACTTATGTCTGTCACCAAAATGTTTTGAACTTAAAAAATGTTAAGATCGTTCATTGGCATTTTCTGAGTTTGTAGAAAAGGAAGGTGTCTTCATTTTAGAAATATCAGAGATGCATTGTCAGTAATTATAAAGATTAGCAGTTTAAATAAGGTACATTTTAACCTTCCTTTGACTCGCATTATTATACTGGAATGGAAATTCAAGCAAGAATTAAGAAAAAAGATGAGTCTAACAGAAATGAAAATCAGCCTGGGCAACATAGCAAGACCCAGTCTCTCTCTAACAAAAAAAAAAAAAAAAAATTGCTGGGTGCAGGGCTCTGGCTAGTAAGCCAGTAGTCCCAGCTACTCGCTGCTGAGATGGGAGGATTGCTTGAAGCCAGGTGAAGACCTGTGACCTGTGATCATGCCACTGCATTCCAGCCTGGCTGACAGAAAAGGACACTGGTGCTAAAAAAAAAAAAAAACAGAAAAAAGAAATAGCAAAAGAAATGAAAATTATTGCCACATCATTTGAAGCTTACAAGTTAGAATGCTATATTAGTATCTCTTTTCTTTTTTTTTTGACACGGAGTCTTGCTCTATCGCCCAGGCTGGAGTGCAGTGGTTCCAGGCTCACTGCAACCTCCACCTCCAGGCTTCAAGTGATTCTCCTGCCTCAGCCTCTCAAGTAGCTAGGATTACAGGTGTGCACCACCACACCCTGCTAATTTTTGTATTTTTAGTAGAGATGGGGTTTCACCATGTTGGCCAAGCTGGTCTTGAACTCCTGACCTAAAGTGATCCGTCCGGCTTGGCCTCCCAAAGTGCTTGGATTACAGGCGTGAGCCATCGTGTCCTCCTATAGGTATATTTCTACACTTTTTTTTTTTTGAGATGGAGTTTCGCTCTTGTTGTCCAGGCTGGAGTGCAGTGGCACGATCTTGGCTCACTACAACCTCTGCCTCCTGGGTTCAAGCGGTTCTCCTGCCTCAGCCTCCTGAGTAGCTAGGATTACAGGTGCACACCACCACACCCAGTTAATTTTTGTATTTTTAGTAGAGATGGTGTTTCACCATGTTGGTCAGGCTGGTCTTGAACTCCTGACCTTATGATCTGCCCGCCTCGGCCTCCCAAAGTGCTGGGATTACAGACGGGGTCTTCCCATGTTGCCCAGGCTGGTCTCAAACGCCTGTGTTCAAGTGATCCCCCACCTCAGCCTCCCAAAGTGCTGGGATTACAGATGTGAGCCATCATGCCCAGTTCATCCTTTTTTTTTTTTTTTTTTTTTTTTTAAAGACAGGGTCTCACTTTGTTGCCCAGTTTGGAATGCAGTGGTGTGATCCTAGCTCACTGCTTGAATTTTGGGGCTCAAGCAATCCTCCAGCCTCAGCCTCCTGAGTATCTGGGACTGCAGTTTCTTGCTACCATACCCAGGTAATTTAAAAATTTTTTTGTACCAGGCATGGTGGCTCACATCTGTAATCCCAGCACTTTGAGATGCCGAGGCGGGTGGATCTCGAGGTCGGGAGTTCAAGACCAGCCTGCCAAGATGGTGAAACCTCGTTCCTACTAAAAATACAAAAAAATTAGCCAGGCATGGTGGTGGGCGCCTATAATCCCTGTTACTTGGGAGGCTGAGGCAGAGAATTGCTTGAACCCAGGAGGCAGAGGTTGCAGTGAGCCGAGATTGCGCCACTGCACTCCAGCCTGGGTGACAGAGTGAGACTCTGTCTCAAAAAAAATCTTTTTTTTTTATTTAGAGATGGGATCTTGTTATGTTGCTCAGGCTGGTCTGTAACTCCTGGTCTCAGGTGATCCTCTTGCCTTGGCCTCCCAAAGTGCTGGGATTACAGACATGAGCCACTGTGCTCAACCTGGATATTTGTATTCTAGGACAGTTACTACATCCATTTCACCACAGCATTACCATGCTTTGCATCCCAAAGTTATTAGTGCATTGATTCTACAGTCATACTCCAATGTCATATTTGCCTCTTTAGGCTGTTTTGTCCCTTATTTTCTCCCAGCAGTACTTTTTGGGTATTTGTATTTTGTCATCTTATGCGTATTTTTTTTTTTTTTGTACAGGACCCTTAGAACTAATGTGTAGTTTTTATTTTTTATTTTTTTTGAGACAGGGTCTCACTGTCACTAAGTGCATGCTATCACGTCTGGTTACTTTTTGTATTTTTTATAGAAATGTGGTTTTTCCATGTTGCCAAAGCTGGTCACGAACTAAATATTTATTTATTTATTTATTTTTTGAGACACAGTCTCGCTCTGTCACCCCAGCTGGAGGGCAGTGGCATGATCTTGGCTCACTGCAACCTCTGCCTCCTAGGTTCAAGCGATTCTCCTGCCTCAGCCTCCTGAGTAGCTGGGATTACAGGCATATGCCACCACACCACGCTAATTTCTGTTTTTTTAGTAGAGACGGGGTTTCTCCATGTTGATCAGGCTGGTCTCAAACTCCTGAACTCAGGTGATCTGCCCGCCTCGGCCTCCCAAAGTGCTGGGATTACAGGCGTGAGCCACTGTGCCTAGCCATTAATATGTGGTTTTAAAAAGTAAATGAGCCAGGCATAGTGTGGCGTATGCCTGTAGTCCCAGGTACTCAGGAGGCTGAGGTGGGAGGACTGCTTGAGTCCCTGAGATTGAGGCTGCAGTGAGCAGAGACCATGCTCCTGAACTCTAGCCTGGGTGAGAGGGAGATTCTGTCAAAAAAATAAAAAGTGGCTGGGCGCAGTGGCTCACACCTGTAATCCCAGCACTTTAGGAGGCCGAGGAGGGCGGATCACTAGGTCAGGAGATCAAGACCATCCTGGCTAACATGGTGAAACCCCATCTCTACTAAAAATACAAAAAATTAGCCAGGCGTGGTGGCAGGTCCCTGTAGTCCCAGCTACCCGGGATGCTGAGGCAGGAGAATGGTGTGAACCCAGGAGGCGGAGCTTGCAGCGAGCAGAGATCACGCCAGTGCACTCCATCCTGGGCGACAGAGCGAAACTCCGTCTCAAACAAAAAAAAAAGTAGTAAATGGTTTCGTGTAATTATTCATGTAAATCAGTTTTAAATATTAAATGCCATATAAGCTTTTTAAAATTTGCTTTAAAATTTTTTCTATAATAGCTTTTTTGAGATATAGTTGATAAACCATAAAATCGACCTTTCAAAATTGTACAATTAAATGTTTTTTAGTATAGTCGCAATGTTGTGTAAACATAGCCACTATCTAATTCCAGAACATGTGATCATCCCAAAAAGAAACCCAGTACCCATTAGCAATCATTCCCCATTTTTCCTTCCTTCAGTCTGACAACCACTAATATACTTACTCTATGGATTTATGTATCCAGGATATTTCATTTAAATGAGCCATCCATATAAGTTTAATGCAACAAGGCTTTAAGAAGTTACTTGTAATCTGAGATTCTGTTCCATTACATCCTTTGCACTGATTTTCATGTTACTTGAGTAGATCACTTTTCTAATCTGCATAGAGACTTTTCCTGTTTGGTATTGGTGCAATAAATAAATCTGCTGACGTGTGTATGTTTCCTTGTTCTTGACCTTTGCTCTTCACATGTCTTAATAGTGTGTTCATGGTGTTGTGTAACCTGTTTTCTGGGCTCAGGTATCTGTTTGCAGCTAAGTAACTTTTATTCTTAGTTGGGCATTTTTACTTCTACTTAAAACAACAACAACAACAAAAAATAGTTAATTCTGTTTCTGGTTACTCCTAGTTTGTTTTAAGATTCCTAGAAAGCACAATTTTTTTTTTTTTTTTTTTTTTTGAGGCAGAGTCTTGCTCTGTCATCCAGGCTGGGGTGCAGTGGCTCGATCTCGGCTCACTGCAACCTCCGCCTCCTAGGTTCAAGTGATTCCCCTGCCTCAGCCTCCTGGTTAGCTGGGATTACAGGTGTGCGCCACAACACCCAGCTAATTTTTGTATTTTTAGTAGAGATGGGGTTTTTGCCACGTTGGCCAGGCTGGTCTGGAACTCCTGACCTCAGGTGATCCACCCACCTCGGCCTCCCAAAGTGCTGGGATTACAGGTGTGAGCCACTGTGCCTGGCCGAAACCACAATTTTAAAGAAATATATATATTATTATCTTCTAAAGCAGAGTTTATCTGTGTCTTATTAGATTATCTCTCTTGAGACAAATTTTACAACAGCAAATTGGTACCATTCTTATGCAAAAATCCTTTTTCTTTCCAGGCTTTTCACCATTCCTTAGCTCTCACCTACCAACAATCATCTTCAATGAGGACTTTGCCACTTGATTCACAGTCTGTATCAGTACCCTCCAGTCTTCCAGGTGATTACACTGCCTGTCAATGTGGACAGTGTACCCTCTAGCCTGGCTTCCAGTATCTTTCACCTTCATTTTTTTTTTATCTGTCCATGCCAGAACGAGGCCTTGGAGTTTGCCACCACCCAACCCTGAACTTCTCTTGAATTCTTGAACCCCCTATATTCTCTTCCACTTTGCTGGCACAATTCTGGCCCACTTTTCACCTCTCTCACCCTTTTCTGGTTTTGGCTTAGAGAGTTTTTCTACCCTATTTTCCCAGTTCTGTTCTGTGAGAAGCCTGCCTTTGATCACCGCCCCATGTCTGTATACTACCTTTCTTTACCTTTGTCCACTCAACTTGAACTTCTGATCAGATCCCTACAGCCCCTCTCACTAGTACTCTCAAAATCCTGTTCCCCCTTGTCCTTTTTCATTTCTATCCTGGATATTCTAATCTCTAGTCACTCCATGTTGAGCACTGCTAGTGGAGGGTGGAAGGTTGTAAATCAGCAGATTGGCACTGCTGTGAATGCTTGAGTTTCAATTCCAACTGAGTCCTTGGCTTTTTTTGGCACTCTTAACTTGATTCATTCCCCACAGTAGCTATTGTAATGCTTGCTCTGCTCCTCAAAAATTCTCTATACCCCTTCACTTTTGGAGTCAGATTCTCACCACCTCCACAAATTTTCTGGCCATCTTTCCTTCTAATCTTAGACAGAGAGATATGCTCTCAGTCCAAGCTCCTCTTGGGACTTTGTCGCTTTTGGTTAGTTCCTTCCTTCCCTATAACTTCTTCTATTCCACTAGCCCCTTCTCTTCAGTTTATCATCATACTCAAGCCTCACTCTCTTTGAGAAGAAAATTTCACTTCCAGGCCTGGTGCAGTGGCTCACGCCTGTAATCCCAGCACTTTTATTTTTTTTTATTTTTATTTTTTTTTTTTTTTGAGACGGAGTCTCGCTCTGCCGCCCAGGCTGGAGTGCAGTGGCCGGATCTCAGCTCACTGCAAGCTCCGCCTCCCGGGTTCACGCCATTCTCCTGCCTCAGCCTCCCGAGTAGCTAGGACTACAGGCGCCCGCCACTGCGCCCGGCTAGTTTTTTGTATTTTTTAGTAGAGACGGGGTTTCACCGTATTAGCCAGGATGGTCTCGATCTCCTGACCTTGTGATCCGCCCGTCTCGGCCTCCCAAAGTGCTGGGATTACAGGCTTGAGCCAC
This sequence comes from Theropithecus gelada, assembly GCF_003255815.1. Taxonomy (NCBI): domain Eukaryota; kingdom Metazoa; phylum Chordata; class Mammalia; order Primates; family Cercopithecidae; genus Theropithecus; species Theropithecus gelada. Next base: position 131,050,668 of record NC_037673.1, on the reverse strand, counting down.
CGCGCCCGGCCATCCCAGCACTTTTAGAGGCCGAGGCAGGTGGATCACTTGAGGTCAGGAGTTCGAGACCAGCCTGGCCAATATGGTGAAACCCAGTCTCTACAAAAAATATAAAAATTAGTCAGGTGGGCCGGGCGCGGTGGCTCAAGCCTGTAATCCCAGCACTTTGGGAGGCCGAAACGGGCGGATCACGAGGTCGGGAGATCGAGACCATCCTGGCTAACACGGTGAAACCCCGTCTCTACTAAAAAATACAAAAAACTAGCCGGGCGAAGTGGCGGGTGCCTGTAGTCCCAGCTACTCGGGAGGCTGAGGCAGGAGAATGGCGTGAACCCGAGAGGAGGAGCTTGCAGTGAGCTGAGATCCGGCCACTGCACTCCAGCCTGGGTGACAGAGCAAGACTCCGTCTCAAAAAAAAAAAAAAAAAAAAAAAAAA
>NC_037673.1:131038946-131050132 GCF_003255815.1 Theropithecus gelada | reverse complement strand
AAAAAAAAAAAAAAAAAAAAAAAAAAAAAAAAATTAGTCAGGTGTAGCGGTGCCTGCCTGTAATCCCAGCTACTCGAGAGGCTGAGGCAAAAGGATTGCTGGAACCTGGGAGGAGAAGGTTGCAGTGAGCCGAGATCGACCCTGGGTGCCAGAGCAAGACTGTCTCAAAAAAAAAAAAAGAGAAAATCTCCTTCGCTTATCCCATTTCCCACATTTTAAAAAAATGATTTTAGTTTTTTACCATTTGAAATTTTTTGAAACAGGAATCTCTCCTCACTGCCTCAGAGTAAATGGGGTATTAACCTCTTACCCCATTTACTGTCACCCTGGCTGGAGTGTAGTGGTGCGATCTTGGCTCACCACAATCTCTACTTCCAAGGCTCAAGCAATCGTCCCACCTCAGCCTCCTGAGTAGCTGGGACTACAGATGTGCACCGCCACGCCTGGCTAATTTTTTTTTTTTTTTTTTTTTTTTGAGATCTCACTCTCTCACCCAGGCTGGAGTGCAGTGGCCCAATCTCCACTCACTGCAACCTCTGCCTCTTGGGTTCAACTAATTCTCCTGCCTCAGCCTCCTGAGTAGCTGGGATTACAGGGGCCCACGACCACACCCGGCTAATTTTTGTATTTTTAGTACAGTCAGGGTTTCACCATGTTGGCCAGGCTGGTCTTGAACTCCTGACCTCAGATGATCCACCCACCTCAGCTTCCCAAAATGCTGGGATTACAGGAGTGAACCACTGTGCCTGGCCTAATTTGTGTATTTTTAGTAGAGTCAGGAGTTCACCATGTTGGCCAGGCTGGTCTCGAACTCCTGATCTCAGATGATCCACCCGCCTCGGCCTCCCAAAGTGCTGGGATTACAGGCATGAGCCACCACTGCACCTGACCTCACTTCTTTTTTTTTTTTTTTGAGATGGAGTCTCGCTCTGTTACCCAGGCTGGAGTGCAGTGGTGCGATCTCGGCTTACTGCAACCTCCGCCTCCTGGATTCAAGTGATTCTCCTGTCTCAACCTTCCAAGTAGCTGGGACTACAGGCACGCGCCACCATGCCCAGCTAATTTTTGTATTTTTAGTAGAGATGGGGTTTCACCATGTTGGCCAGGATGGTCTCGAGCTCTTGACCTCGTGATCTGCCTGCCTCGGCCTCTGAAAGTTCTGGGATTACAGGCCTGAGCCACTGTAACCAGCTGCCTCGCTTCTTAATAACAACAACCAGGCTTATTTTATGCATTTTACCTCATTTGATCTTTAACACCCTGAGAGATTTTTCAGAAGAAATGTATAACTTGTCCAAGGTCACACACTTTATGAATCCTGGAGATAGGCTCTGCTCTGCTTTAAGCACCAAAGTGCTGAGATTACAGGCATAAGGACAAAGGTGTTAAGATGGCAAAGTATGAGTTATCCACAATGAATGGTAAGCAGTTTACTTTGACCTAGGGAAAGCTGCAAGTAAGAAAGTAATATGTGTTGCCAGGTGCAGTGGCTCACACCTGTAATCCCAGCACTTTGGGAGGCCAAGGCGGGTGGATCACAAGGTCAGGAGTTCAAGACCAGCCTGGCCAAGATGGTGAAACTCTGTCTCTACTAAAAATACAAAAATTAGCCGGGTATAGTGGCTGGCACCTGTAATCTCAGCTACTCGGGAGGCTGAGGCAGGAGAATCACTTGAAGCCGGGAGGCGGATGTTGCAGTGAGCCGAGATTGTACCACTGTACTCGAGCCTGGCGACAGAGGGAGACTCTGTCTCAAAAAAAAAAAAAAAAAAAAAAAAAAAGGATAGAGACAAATTTTGAGGTTAAGATGGTTGTTTAGGAGTGTGACATAAGTTTCTTGACCAGGTGGTTCCTGTGAGAACCAAAGAAAGCATGAGTCTTCACTGCAAGAAATTGATAGGACTAGGGATGAGTGGATATGGGATATGAGGGAGGCGAAGGAATTACTTGTCAGAGTCATGAGCTGGAGTGATTTTATTTTATTTTTATTTTTTATTTTTGAGACTGGGTCTCACTCTGTCACCCAGACTGGAGTGCAGTGGTACAATCTCAGCTTACTACAACCTCCGCCTCCCAGGCAATCCTCTTGCCTCCTGAGTAGCTGGAACAGGTGCATGCCAGTATGCCTAGCAAATTTTTTATTTTTTGTAGAGACAGGGGTCTTGCTTTATTACCCAGGCTGGTCTTGAACTCCTGGCCTCAAGTGATCCTCCCACCTTGGCTTCCTGAGTAACTGGGATTACTGGCATAAGCTCCCACACCCAACCCTGAAAGAGAGAGAGAGAGAGAGTGTGTGTGTATAATTTTTTTTTTTTTTTTTTTTTGAGATGGAGTCTCACTCTGTCGCCCAGGCTAAAGTATAGTGGCTAGATTTCGGCTCACTGCAGCCTCTGCCTCCTGGGCTCAAGCAATTCTTGTGCCTTAGCCACCAGACAAGCTAGGATTATAGGCATGCACCACCACGCCCAGTTAGTTTTTGTATTTTTAGTAGAGTTGGGGTTTTGCCATGTTGGCCATGGCTGGTCTTGAACTCTTGGCCTCAAGTGATCTGCCTGCCTTGGCCACTCGAAGTCCTGGGATTACTGGTGTGAGCCACCACGCTTGATCAAAAGTATATTTTTATATATGTGATTTTTTTTTTTTTTTTTTTTTTTTGATACGGAGTTTCGCTCTGTCACCCAGGCTGGAGTGCAGTGGCACAATCTTGGCTCACTGCAACCTCCGCCCCCTGGGTTCAAACAATTCTCCTGCCTCAGCCTCCGTAGTAGCTGGAATTACACACGTGTGCTACCACGCCTGGCTAATTTTTTACTTTTAGTAGAGATGGGGTTTCGCCATGTTGGCCAGGCTGGGATGTGATCTTTCTTAAGAGGCTTTTTTCCCCTCTTATTTTCCATATTACCGTATCGGTTTATCAAGTGATATATCAAGTAAATACTGAATTTTCTACTATGATTTAAAAGATTTTTTATACCATTCAGTAATGGCCAGGCATGGTGGCTCACGCCTGTAATCCCCAGCACTTTGGGAGGCACAGGTGGGAGGATGGCTTAAGCCCAGGACTTTGAGACCAACCTGGGCAACATAGTGAGACCCCTGTCTCTTTAAAAAAACTTGATAATATGATTACATTTGAAAAATACAGAAAGATAACACCCAGAAATTTACCACCTGGAACCAATTGCTAATAAGACGAACATAAAGAGAAAAAGTCTTTTTATTCCACACAGGTATAATTAGACTTGGAAACTTACTTTATTAATATAACCTTCCTTCTTCTCCTCTTTCTTTTCTCCCTATTTTTCTTCCTCCCTCTCCCCAACCACCCACAATGAGGTTCGATAAATACCTCATAGGCCATATATACTATAAAGTATTTTTTTTTATTTTTTGAGACAGGATCTTTCTTTGTTGCCCAGGCTGACGTACAGTGGTACAATCCTGACTCACTGCAGTCTTGACTTCTCAGGCTCAAGGGATCCTCCTAACTCAGCATCCCAAGTAGCTGGGACTACAAGCATGAGCCACCATGCCCAGCTAAATTTTTTTTCATTTTTGGTAGAGACAGGGTCTCACTATGTGGCCTAGGATGGTCTTGAACTCTTGGGCTCAAGCCATCCTCCTGCCTGTACCTCCCAAAGTGCTGGGATTACAGATGCTAGCCACCATACCCAGCCTAAAATTTTCCTTTTTTTCTTTTTTTTTGAGACGGAGTCTCGCTCTGTCGCCCAGGAGGGAGTGCAGTGGCCGGATCTCGGCTCACTGCAAGCTCCGCTTCCCGGGTTCACGCCATTCTCCTGCCTCAGCCTCCCGAGTAGCTGGGACTACAGGCGCCCGCCACCTCGCCCGGCTAGTTTTTTGTATTTTTTAGTAGAGATGGGGTTTCACCGTGTTAGCCAGGATGGTCTCGATCTCCTGACCTCGTGATCCACCCTTCTCGGCCTCCCAAAGTGCTGGGATTACAGGCTTGAGCCACTGCGCCCGGCCTAAAATTTTTCTTAAGTAACATTTGTGATACATATCTTGAAACTTTTCTATATTTAGGATAATTTCCTTTTTTTTTTTGAGACTCTTTCACTGTGTCACCCAGGCTGAAGTGCAGTGGTGAAATCTTGGCTCACCCTCCTCCTCCCCAGTACAAGTGATTCTTGTGCCTCAGCCTCCCAAGTAGCTGAGATTACAGGCGCTAGCCACCATGAACAGCTAATTTGTGTTGTTGTTGAGATGAAGTCTTGCTCTGTCGCCCAGGCTGGAGTGCAGTGGCGCGATCTCGGCTCACTGCAGCCTCCGCCTCCCAGGTTCAAGCAATTCTGCCTCAGCCTACTGAGTAGCTGGGATTACAGGTACACGCCACCACACCCAGCAAATTTTTATGTTTTTAGTAGAGACCAGATTTTACTATGTTGCCACCCTGGCTGGTCTTGAACTCCTGACCTCAAGTGATCCGCCTGCCTCGGCCTCCAAAAGTGCTGGGATTACAGGTGTGAGCCACCACACCCAGCCTCTATATTTAGGATAATTTCCTTTTTTGTTTTTGTTTTTTGAGACGAGTCTCGCTTTGTCACCCAGGCTGGAATGCAGTGGCACAATCTCCGGTAACTGCAACCTCCGCCTCCCAGGCTGAAGCAATTCTCATGCCTCAACCTCTGGAGTAGCTGGGACTACAGTAGCGCACCACCACGCCCAGCTAATTTTTGTATTTTTAGTAGAAATGGGGTTTCACCATGTTGGCCAGGATAGTCTCAAACTCCTGACCTTAAGTGATCCACCCACTTCAGTCTCCCAAAGTGCTGGGATTACAGGCGTGAGCCACTGCACTTGGCCTATATTTAAGATAATTTCTAAAGGTAGAATTCTTGGGTCAAATAATATTAACAGATATACTATTACCTAATTGATTTTGTACCAATTTATGCTGCCACCACATGTGCCTCTTTTACCACATCCTTTCTCGTCCTGGCTGTTATAATTCTTTTTCATTTTGCTACTTTAATGGACAAAGAATGGTTTCTACTTGATATTTTAATGTCATTTTGGGTTTTTGTTTTGTTTTGTTTTTAAGACAGGGTCTCACTCTGGCACCCAGGCTAGGGTGCAGTGGTTTGATCAGGGCTTACTGCAGCCTCAACCTCCTGGGCTCAAGTGATCCTCCCACCTCAGCCTCCTAAATAGCTGGGACTTCAAGTGCATACCACCACTCCTAGCTAATTTTTTATTTTTTTGTAGAAACAGGGTTTCGCCATGCTGCCCAGGCTGGTCTTGAACTCCCAATCTCAAGCAATCCTCCTGCCTAGCTAGGCCTCCCAAAGTGCTGGAATTTCAAGCATGAGCCACCACACTCGGCCCGCATTTTGTTTTTTATGCACAGTATAGATCATATTAGACCAGCTTGGATAAGAGTGTGCAACTCTTTGTAGTAAGGTTGCTGCAGGATTATCTACTCAGAGTTGGTGTTTAATAGTATTGGCGTTTAATGTATATTGGTGTTTAATGTTGACTACTAAATTTAAAACTCTTTTTTTTCAGACCCTATCAGATTTGGATATGTCCTTCATATTTGATTGGATTTACAGTGGTTTCAGCAGTGTGCTACAGTTTTTAGGTAATGGTGGTCCTTTATTCTCTATAGTTATCCCCTTTGGTCTTATTTAATAGTGCTTATCTGTGTCAAGTCTCTTAAGAATAGTTAAGAATATGGGCTTTGAAATCATACATAGATGTTCAATTACTCATTGTATCGCTTTTAAATTAAGTAATCTTTGGCAAATTAATTACTTTTTTCACCTTAGCCTGAGTTTTCTTATCTGTAAAATGGCAGTAATAATTCCTACCTCTTAAGGTGTTAGGAATATTACTAACAGAAATATCTACCATTCATTAGCTAGTTTACCTATGTGCTTTAATGCTTTATGTCATTTAATCCTTACAGGATTATTATTAAAATACATGTTCCATAAAATAGCTTGTACACCATAAATAGCAGTTTATAATATGCTAAATGAGACTTCTTTACCCAGCAGTTCTTTTTTTTTTTTTTTTTTTTTAATTTTATAGAGACGGAGTCTTGCTATGTTGCCCAAGCTGGTCTTTTGTTTGTTTGTTTGTTTGTTTGTTTTTGAGATGGAGTCTCACTCTGTCGCCCAGGCTGGAGTGCAGTGGCGTGATCTCAGCTCGCTGCAACCTCCACCTCCCAGGTTCAAGCGATTCTCTTGCCTCAACCTCCTGAGTAGCTGGTACTACAGGTGTGTGCCACCATGCTGGCTAATTTTTGTATTTTTTGTAGAGATGGGGCTTCGCCATGTTGGCCTGACTGGTCTTGAACTCCTGAGCTCACATGATCCGCCCACCTCAGCCTCCCAAAGTGCTAGGATTACAGGCGTGAGCCACTGTGACCAGCCTTGCTACAGTTTTTTTTTGTGGGTTTTTTTTTTTTTTTTTTTGAGACAGAGTCTCGCTCTGTCGCCCAGGTTGGAGCGCAGTGGTGTAATCTCAGCTCACTGCAATGTTCGCCTCCTGGTTCAAGCAATTCTCCTGCCTCAGTCTCACGAGTATCTGGGATTACAGGCATGTACCACCATCCCTGGCTAATTTTTTATATTTTTAGTAGAGATGGGGTTTCACCATGTTGGCCAGGCTGGCCTTCAACTCCTGACCTCAAATGATCCACCCGCCTTGGACTCTCAAAGTGCTAGGATTACAGGCGTGAGCCACCGTGCCCGGCCTCCTTGCTACAGTTTTTAGGTAATATTGTGCCTTTGTTCTCTATAGTTATCTCCTTTTGTTTTATTTATATAATAGTGCTTATTGTGTTGAGCCTCTTTATATATGAAGCAATAGTTAAGAATAGTTAAGGCCAGGCGCAGTGGCTCACGTCTGTAATCCCAGCACTTTGGGAGGCTGAGGCAGGTGGATCACGAGGTCAGGAGATCAAGACTATCCTGGCTAATATGGTGAAACCCCGTCTCTGCTAAAAATACAAAAAATTAGCCAGGCGTGGTGGCACGTGCCTGTAGTCCCAGCTACTCGGGAGACTGAGGCAGGAGAATTGCTTGAACCCGGGAGGCAGAGGTTGCAGTGAGCCAAGATCAGGCCATTGCACTCCAGCCTGGGCCACAGGCGAGACTCCATCTCAAAAAAAAAAAAAAAAAAAAGAACGTGGGCTTTGTAATCATACAAATATGTTGAGTTACTCATTGCATCCCTTTTAAATTATGTAATCTTGGGCAAATTACTTTTTCATGACACTCATAGTAGTGATAGTCATAGAAGTAGATTCCTTCATGATAAAAAAATATATATAGTTCTCCCCCCAAAAATAAAAGATTAGGACATCAAACAATTTACTTCTTAGACTTAAGCATGGACAAAGGACTAGGTGTTATTTTAGTATGAATTTATTAGAAAACGGATGGCCTGAAACTATAATTGCCTAATGTCTTTAAAAGTTTGTTTATTTCAGTCAGGTGCGGTGGCTGGCTCACATGCAGTTCTGTGGAGGTTAGACAATTAAACATGGAAAAAATAAAGTTTGGCTGGGCATGTGGCTCAAGCCTCTAATACCAGCACTTTGGGGAAGGCAAGGTGGGCCAATCGCTTGAGGCCAAGAGTTCAAGACCAGCCTGGCTAACATGGTGAAATCCCATCTCTACCAAAAAATACAAAAATTAGTCGGGCATGGTGGTGCACACCTGTAATCTCAGCTACTCAGGAGGCTGAGGTGGGAGGATCACTTGAGCCCAGGAAGTTGAGGCTGCAGCAAGCTGTTATCATGCCACTATGCTCCAGCCTGAGCAACAGAGTAAGACACTGTCTCTAAATAAATTAATTAATTAAGTTCAATATGAAATTTAGCAGTTCAATTCCAGTCTATTATAAATTGGTCAATGCTGCCTTTTTTCTATTTATCAATTTATCTATCAATCAATATCTGATTGATACTTCTAAAATTAAAGTAATCAGCATTTTGGCATTGTAGATATGTTAAGGCAACACACATATTCTATTGACTGGGTTGAAGTTTGGTTTTATAATTATCTGAAGTCCCAAATCATGAATCAATTTATTTATTTTATTTTTATTTATTTATTTTTTTAGACAGAGTCTCACTTTGTCACCCAGGCTAGAGTGCAGTGGCATGATCTCAGCTTACCGCAACCTCTGCTTCCTGGGTTCCAGTGATTCTCCTGCCTCAGCTTCCTGAGTAGCTGGGATTATAGGCGTATGCCACCACACCTGGCTAATTTTTGTATTTTCAGTATAGACGGGGTTTCACCATGTTGGCCAGGCTGGTGTGAAACTCCTTACCTCAGGTGATCTGCCTGCCTCAGCCTCCCAAAGTGCTGGGAGTAGAGATGTGAGCCACAGTGCCCAGCCATGAATAGATTTAAAATAGCCTTTTTAAAACTGAAAATAGGTTTAGAACTCCAAGCTTAATTGAGCCAAATTTAAATTCATTTGGATAATTAGTGTCAGATATCACTTTGACCAATCATAGCTCTTGCTTTGCAGGATTATATAAGAAAACTGGTAAATTGGTATTTCTTGGATTGGATAATGCAGGAAAAACAACATTGCTACACATGCTAAAAGATGACAGACTTGGACAACATGTCCCAACATTACATCCCAGTAAGTATATTCCTATATACAATGTGATACTTGATCAAATGATGCTGAGTCATAAGCACTAACCAAAAGTGTTCTGTTTTGTTTTGCTTCAGATACGGTCTTTCTCTGTTGCCCAGGCTGCAGTGCAGTGGTATGATCACAGTTCACTCTGCCTCCTGGGCTTAAGCCATCCTCCTGCCTCAGCCTCCCAAGTAGCTGGGACCACAGGCATGTGCCACCATGCCCAGTTAATTTTTCTATTTTTTCAGAGACCAGGTTTCAATATGTTGCCCCGGGTGGTCTCGAACTCCTGAGCTCAAGTGATCAGCCTCTCTCAGCCTCCCAAAGTATTGGGATTACAGGCATGAGCCACTGCACCTGGCCAAGTTTTTTGTTTTGGGGGCATTTTCTGGTAGATAAATTATGATCAAGTGATTTGATCTGTTCCTAAAATAATAAATTATGGGTGACCTGGCTCCCAGGGAGTATATTTAGATCTTGAATTAGTACTCATACCTTTTTATCAGCTAGTACTCCCTTCTCTAGCTTGAGGAATTAAAAAGTTGTTGCTGAGGGATTGTGACATGATTAGTATATAGTCCACCATTGCCTTGTTTACATAACCTGAATTTTTTTTCTTTCTGTTTTGTTTTTTGTTTTTTTTTGTTTTTTTGAGGCGGAGTCTTACTCTGTCGCCTAGGCTGGAGTGCGGTGGCACGACTTTGGCTCACTGCAAGCTCCGCCTCCCGGGTTCATGCCATTCTCCTCTCTCAGCCTCCCGAGTAGCTGGGACTACAGGCACCCACCACCACACCGGCTAATTTTTTGTATTTCCCGTATTAGCCAGGATGGTCTCGATCTCCTGACCTCATGATCCACCCGCCTCGGCCTCCCAAAGTGCTGGGATTACAGGCGTGAGCCACTGCGCCCAGCCTTCTTTTAAATTTTAAAGCCGGCCGGGCGCGGTGGCTCAAGCCTGTAATCCCAGCACTTTGGGAGGCCGAGACGGGCGAATCACAAGGTCAGGAGATCGAGACCATCCTGGCTAACCCGGTGAAACCCCGTCTCTACTAAAAAGTACAAAAAACCAGCCGGGCGAGGTGGCGGGCGCCTGTAGTCCCAGCTACTCGGGAGACTGAGGCAGGAGAATGGCGTAAACCCGGGAGGCGGAGCTTGTAGTGAGCTGAGATCTGGCCACTGCACTCCAACCTGGGCAACAGAGCGAGACTCTGTCTCAAAAAAAAAAAAAAAAAAAAGATTTTAAAGCCATATTACTTTATTTTATTTATGTAGAGACAGGGTCTTGCTCTGTCATGTAGGTTGGAGTGCAGTGGTATGATCATAGCTCACCCTTCGAACTCCCAGGTGCAAGTGATCCTCCTGCCTCTGCCTCCCAAAGTGTTGGGATTAAAGATGGGAGCCACTGCACCTTGTACTATTTTAAGCACTAATTCAGTAGATACATTATAGTTTTATACATGACTGGTAACAGAATTTATTAACCAGTTATTTTTCTAGTCTTAATAACCTCAACAATATCTAATGTACACCACAGAATTAATCTAAAGAAAACAAGGTATGCATCGACACACAGGACGTTTTAAAACAGGGGTGGGTATGGTGGCTCATGTCTGTAATCCCAGCACTTTGGGAGGCTGAGGCAGGAGAATCACTTGAGCCCAGGAGTTTAAGACCAGCCTGGGCAACATACGGAGACTCCATCTCTACAAAAACAAAAACAAAAAATTAGTCTGGCATGGTGGCATATACCTGTAGTCCTAGGTACTTGGGAGGCTGAGGCAGGAGGATCACTTAAGCCTAGGTGTTCAAGGCTTCACTGAGCTATGATTGTGCCACTGCACTCCTAACATGGGCAACAGAGTGAGACCCTGTCTCTAAAGAAACAAAAAATACCAAAAAAATTGAAAGTTTTTTTTTTTTTTGAGATGGAGTCTCGCTCTGTTGCCCACGCTGGAGTGCAATGGCATGATCTCGGCTCACTGCAACCTCTGCCTTCTGAGTTCAAGCAATTCTCCTGCCTCAGCCTCCCAAGTAGCTGGGATTACAGGCACGTGCTACCACACCCAGCTAATTTTTGTATTTTTAGTAGAAATGGGGTTTCAACATGTTGGCCAGGCTGGTCTCGAACTCCCGACCTCAGGTGATCCGCCTGCCTCAGCCTCCCAAAGTGCTGGGATTACCGATGTGAGCCACCATGCCCAACCAAAACTTGAAAGGTCTTTTTTTTTTTTTTTTTTGAGACAGAGTTTTGCTTTTGTTGCCCAGGCTGGAGTGCAATGGTGCAACCTCCGCCTCCTGGGTTCAAACGATTCTCCTGCCTCAGCCTCCTGAGTAGCTGGGATTACAGGCATGTGCCACCATGCCCAGCTAATTTTTTGGTATTTTTAGTAGAGATGGGGTTTCTCCGTGTTGGTCAGGCTGGTCTCGAACTCCTGACCTCAGGTGATCTGCCTGCCTCAGCCTCCCAAAGTGCTGGGATTACAGGCATGAGCCACCACACCCGGCCAAAAATGGAAGGTTTTAAAACAATTTTTTTTTTTTTTTTTTTTTTTTTTTTT
>NC_037673.1:131011830-131038546 GCF_003255815.1 Theropithecus gelada | reverse complement strand
TTTTTTTTTTTTTTTTTTTTTTTTTTTTTTGAGACGGAGTCTCACTGTGTCTCCCAGGCTGGAGTGCAGTGGCGCGATCTCGGCTCACTGCAAGCTCCGCCCCCCGGGTTCACGCCATTCTCCCGCCTCAGCCTCCCAAGTAGCTGGGACTACAGGCGCCCGCTACCGCGCCCGGCTAGTTTTTTGTATTTTTAGTAGAGACGGGGTTTCACCATGTTAGCCAGGATAGTCTCGATCTCCTGACCTTGTGATCCACCCGCCTCGGCCTCCCAAAGTGCTGGGATTACAGGCTTGAGCCACCGCGCCCGGCCTAAAACAATTTTTAAAATAAGTTGTGTGTTCTTGTTTTTTTAGAAAGACCCCCTGGGCCAGCTGTGGTTGCTCATGCCTATAATCCCAGCACTTAGGGAGGCACAGGCAGGAGGATAGCTTGAGCCCAGGAGTTCACGACCAGACTGGGCAACATAGCAAGACCCCGTCTCCAAAAAAGGAAAAAAATAATAATTTTGTTGTTGTTGTTTTTGAGACAGAGTCTCACTCTGTCGCCCAGGCTGGAGTGCAGTGGCGTGATCTCAACTCACTGCAAGTGTGGCATCCCAGGTTCACACCATTCTCCTGCCTCAGCCTCCTGGGTAGCTGGGACTACAGGAGCCCACCACCATGCCCGGCTAATTTTTTTGTATTTTTAGTAGAGACTGGGTTTCACCGTGTTAGCCAGGATGGTCTCGATCTCCTGACCTCCTGATCCGCCCGCCTCAGCCTCCCAAAGTGCTGGGATTACAGGCGTGAGCCACCGCGCCTGGCCAAAAATAATGTTTTTTAATAATGACTGTAAATTTTTTTTTTTTTCCTTTTTTGAGACAGAGTCTTACTCTGTTGCCTAGGCTGAAGTGCAGTGGCACCATCTCGGCCCCCTGCAACCTCTGCCTCCCGGGCTCAAGCAATTCTCCTGCCTCAGCCACTGGAGCCACTGGAGTAGCTGGGATTACAGGCATGTGCTACCAAGTGCAGCAAATTTTTGTATTTTTAGTAGAGACCAGGTTTCGCCATGTTGGCCAGGCTGGTCTTGAACTCCTGGCCTCAAGTGATCCACCTGCCTTGGCCTCCCAAAGTGTTGGGATTACAGGCGTGAGCCACCACACTTGACTGACTCTGTAAATTATTTAATAAATTTCATTTTGTATTTAAGGTTATGTAATGAATTTGAGAATAAAGTTAAAGTGAGAAAATTATTAGAAACAGAAACCTAATTTAACTTGTGACCTTACTTTTACAGGTGAAAATTTTATGAATCAGATAGACAAGTTAATCTATAGATTAATTATGAAATAATAACTATAGCCTTAATAATGAATATAAAATTGAGAACTGGACCAAAAAGTAGGTAATACTGTAATTATTTAGTTCAGTAAATGTTCAAAGAACAAAGAACGAGGATAGAACAAAACAAAACAAAGTATTTTATCTATAAAACAATTAGTGAGGTTGGAAAAGGAAGATTTCCTGAAATTGACAAATCGTCTGCAAAAACAGCATAATTTCCAGCCTGGCCAACATTGTGAAACCCCGTCTGTACTAAAAATACAAAAATTAGCCGGACACAGTGGCACATGCCTGTAATTCCACCTACTTGGGAGGTGGAGACAGGATAATTGCTTGAACCCAGGAGGCGGAGGTTGCAGTGAGCCGAGATCGCGCCACTGCACTCCAGCCTGGGCGACAGAGCGAGACTCTGTCTCAAAAAAAACAAAAAACACAGAAAAAGAAAAAACAAAACAGCATAACTGGAAGAGACTACAGAGTGGTCTTACGTATTAGGTGTAAGTCATTTTTTAATTTTTTGATGTTCTCTTTCATTTATTCAAATATTTATTGAGCACCTACTTTATGTCACACATTGTTCTAGATACTAGGGGAAAACAGATGCTATCTCAGCCTTTCCTGCAGCTCACATTCATTTCAACTCATATTTTTTAATTAATCAAAAGCATATGTGATCTGTTGTGGTGTGGAAAAGAAAAAATTTTTGAAAAGAAAAAAAAGCATATGTGAAAACCTACATATATCCTTTGATCTGGCAGTTCTACTCCTATTTACCCAAGAGAAATGAGAAAATATATTTACCAAAAACCTTGTACAAAAATGTTTATACTAGCTTTATTTGTTGGTGGTGAGTTGGGTTTTGTTTTGTTTTGTTTTTGAGTCAGAGTCTCACTCGGTAGCCCAGACTGGAGCACAATGGCACAATCATGGCTCACTGCAGCCTGGACCTCCCAGGTTCAAGTGATCTTCCCACCTCAACCTCCCAAGTAGCTGGAACTACAGGCACATGCTACCACATCTGGCTAATTTTTTAATTTTTTTGTAGAGATAGGGTTTCACCATGTTGCTTAGGCTGGTCTTGAACTCCTGGGCTCAAGCGATCCACCCACCCAGCCTCCCAAAGTGCTGGGATTACAAGTGTGAGCCACCATGCCCAGTCTATACAAATTTTATTTGTAATAGCCAAAAACTGGAAATACCTCAAATGTCCATCAGAAAAGGAATGGATAAATAATGGAATGCTACTTAGCAAAAAGATGAATAAACCACTGATAGATTCAGTCATATTATGCTACGTGGCCGAAGCCGGTCATAAAAAGTTATCTACTGTGTGATACCATTTATATGAAATTCTAGAACAGACAAAACTAACCTGTGGTAATGGAATTCAGATCAGTGGTTGCTTCTGGAGATGAAAATGGGGATTGACTGCGAAGGGGCAAGAGGAGACTTTCTGGGATGTTAACAGTGTTCTATATCTTAAATAGTCAAATTCAGACTTCTTTTATAAAGCAGAAAGTATCTTGGGGATTATTACCATAGAGGTGGTTTGCCAACCACATCTAAGCATTATCTTTTCCTTATGAACAGTGACTTTGAATATAGATTGTATTAAATATTTTATTCATTTGGCAATCTACACATATAATTTTTTTTTTTTTTTGAGACAAAGTCTCGCTCTTGTCCCCCAGGCTGGAGTGCAATGGCGCAATCTGGGCTCACTGCACCCTCAGCCTCCCGGGTTCAAGCGATTCTCCTACCTCAGCCTCCCGAGTAGCTGGGATTACAGGCGCCTACCACCACTCTCGGCTAATTTTTGTATTTTTAGTAGAGACGGGATTTCACCATGTTGGCCAGGATGGTCTCAAACTCCTCACCTCAAGTGATCCACCTACCTCGGCCTCCCCAAGTGCCAGGATTACAGGCATGAGCCACCGCGCCCGGCCCAGAATTTCTTTTTATTTTAAGACAGAGTCTCTCTCTCGGTTGCCCAGGCTGGAGTGCAATGGTGCAATCTCGGCTTACTGCAGCCTCCATCTCCTGGGTTCAAGTGATTCTCCTGCCTCAGCCTCCTAAGTAGCTGGGATTACAGGCACCTGCCACCATGCCTGGCTAATTTTTGTATTTTTAGTAGAGTCAGGGTTTCACCATGTTGTCAACGGTGGTCTGGAACTCCTGACCTCAAGTGATCCACTCGCCTCAGCCTCCCAAAGTGCTGGGATTACAGGCGTGAGCCACCGCACCCAGCCCAGAATTTCTTTTTCTTTTTTTTTTGAGACAGAGTCTCACTCTGTTGTCCAGGCTGGAGTGCAGTGGCACAATCTCGGCTCACTGCCAGCTCCACCTCCTGGGTTCACACCATTCTCCTGCCTCAGGCTCCCAAGTAGCTGGGACTACAGGCGCCCACTACCACGCCCAGCTATTTTTTTGTATTTTTTTTTTAGTAGAGATGGGGTTTCACCATGTTAGCCAGGATGGCCTCAATCTCCTGACCTCGTGATCCGCCCACCTCGGCCCCCCAAAGTGCTGGGATTACAATCATGAGCCAATGCGCCCGGCCCCCAGAATTTTCTAACAAGATAAAATACTCTGGGCTAAAGTAGCTACACTAACACTTATGTTGTCATTATGGGGCACTTGAGCTTTTGGCCATAAGAGAGTACTGGGTCTGGAATTACCCTCCCACTGTACACAATTAGAAAACTGGACAAAAAAAGATGCTACAACTGTTTTCAGACATTGGGCAACAGCTAGCCCAGGACTGTGATTCCTGAGAGAAAGGAAACAACTCTATTTTAGTTTTATGCGAAGAGGTAATTTTCAGACCATGGTGCAAAGAGAGGATGCCCAAACATAGTCCAATAGTCTTGCTGAGTTGAGGAGATGTAGACCAGAATTTGGAGAGGCCAACAGGACTAGAATTTTTTTGCTAGGACAGAGAGGAGGGAGTACCAGAGAGGAGGGACCTCTAGAGAGAAAGGACTCTAGAAATTTACATAGCCAGATACCAATCTGTGTATGCAGTGGGTAAAACTCCAAAAGCCTAGTCAAAGAACAATTATATGTTGGCCAGATAATTACTAGAGCTCTCATGGGGCTAGGAATCATTGTTGTTTAATCCCATTTAGCCTTCTAACAAATCTTAAAAACTGATCTGCAAGCAAGTGAACTGTCAGAACAAAGTTCAACCTTCTTCAAAGGACTACAACAAAATCCAGCACTCAATATGAAATTACTAGACATGCAAAGTAACAGGAAAGTGTGATTCAGTCAGTAGAAACAGACATAAGTGTGACAAAGATGATGGAATTAGCAGATGAAGACATTAAGACAATCGTTATGAATGTCCTCAAGGACTTAAAGGAAAATACAAACATGAGGAAAGAAATGGAAGATATAAAATGGAATCAAATGAAACTTCTAGAAATGAAAAATACAGTATTTGAAATGAAACTTTCTTTTCTTTTCCTTCGAGACAGGGTCTCCCTGTGTTGCCCAGGCTGGTCTCGAGCTCCTGGGCTCAAGTGATTCTCCCATCTTGGCCTCCCAAAGTCTGGGATTATAGGCATGAGCTACCATGTCCAGCCTGAAATGAAAATTTCACTGGATAAGATTAATAGTAAATTAGATAGTGCCAGTACTGCAAAAGGAAAGACCACTAAACTTAACTCAATGCAATAGAAACTATCCAAAATGAAGCACAGAGAGAAAAGTGACAGAAAGCAAAATAAACAGAGCCTCGATGACCAGTGGGACAACATCAGGCAGTCTAACAAACCTGCAACTAAAGTCCCAGAAGTGGAATGGAGGAGGAAGAAAGATAGTTATGGAAATAATGGCCACAATTTTTTATGATAATTGTTTTTGTTATTAAAGACTGTCTTATGTCGGTCATGAGAAAATTATTTCACCTGTATCATTTAAGATGAATTATATGAACAGTTATTAGATTGGAGCAGTTACTTGAATTCATAGCAAATAACTGTCTGAATAGATTAACATTTTCAGCAGGAAGAATAGAGAAGGAAAAATAAATGTTGGATTTGTGGTGAGTAGAATACCAGAACTGAATATTACAATTATTTGTTATATTGTCAGTATGAATTGGTGTATATCTAATTACAAAAAAGGTATTATTGTACCAGTTCCTAAATGTTTGATTTGACCTTATTTACAATGAAAGTAAATCAAACATTAAGTAGTCATGTAAGCTATTGTTAGAAATGCTTGTTCCCTGGTGCTGTAAAGAAATAGCACTTAAACGTAAATTTAATTTCCTCAGCAAGGCCATTTTTACTTTCTGCAGAAAGGGTACACTCGCCAGCAATTTTGCCACAAGAGTACACCGAACAAAGGAGACACGGTCATTTATAATGTGATGCGTCCACCCTGCTGCTGTGTCCGGTTTCCATTGGCCGGAATGGGACCTCACATTCTGTGTTTGTCCTGATTGGCTAGCAACTTAGAACTTTTTTTTTTTTTTTTTGAGACGGAGTCCCGCTCTGTCGCCCAGGCTGGAGTGCAGTGGCGCGATCTCGGCTCACTGCAAGCTCCACCTCCCGGGTTCACGCCATTCTCCCGCCTCAGCCTCCGAGTAGCTGGGACTACAGGCGCCCGCCACCACGCCCGGCTAGTTTTTTGTATTTTTAGTAGAGACAGGGTTTCACCATGTTAGCCAGGATGGTCTCGATCTCCTGACCTCGTGATCCACCCGCCTCGGCCTCCCAAAGTGCTGGGATTACAGGCTTGAGCCACCGCGCCCGGCCAGCAACTTAGAACTTTTTAAAAGAGGCAGAGGCAGAGGAGAACAAAGGAAGGAGGAAGTAACTTGTGGTATGCTGAGAAAGGTAAAAACACCTTCAAATAAGGAAGAGGAACAGGCTATGACCTAATGCTTGCTTGGACCAGTATAAGTATGTCAGGACAAATATTTAGGCTAAATTGTGGGAGCTAAGAACATAAAGTACATTAATTTCTTTATTACAGCTGGCAGATATTTAAGAATGTTAGCATGGGTCTTTGAATAAATTTTGCTTCTAAGAGAAGTTACTATTTATTCCTAATTAGATGGGGAGGAAAGTCTTTGAAGAGTAACCTCTACTTTTAGTATTATTAATGGGTTTCTGATTTTCATGTTGTAAAAATATTTTAAAATCTTATTTAGCTTCAGAAGAACTGACCATTGCTGGCATGACGTTTACAACTTTTGATCTGGGTGGACATGTTCAAGGTAAGATTCTTTTTTTTTTTTTTTTTTTTGAGACAGGGTCTCACTCTGTCTCCTGGGCTGGAGTGCAGTGGTGCAATCTCAGCTCACTGCAACCTCTGCCTCCTGGGTTCAAGTAATCTTCATGCCTCAGCCTCCCCAACAGCTGGGATTACAGGCATGTGCCACCGCGCCCGGCTAATTTTTGTATTTTCAGTAGAGATGGGGTTTCGCCATGTTCAAGGTAATATTCTCTTACTCTTACAGTCACTTTGTTTTATTTTAACTTAACAAAAATGTGGCCATTAGTTCTAGTGCATGAAATCTCATTCCAGTCACGCAAGGCCAGAGTAGATTTAAAATTTAGGGATTATTACTCCCCAATAAATGCTTTAAAAGCAAAGGGTGATTTTCATGATACTTCTGGCCAATTCAAATCGGAATTGCTTTTGGTGGTAAAGTGTATGAGTAAAATTAACTTCCATTCTCTCTACTTCAATCTACCTCTCACTGTCATAATCATGTTATGAACATGTTACTGCTCTGTAAAACAAACAAACAAACAAAACAAAACAAAAAAACCTTCAGTGGCTAACTCATTACCGACAAGATAAAGGCCAAACTCATTAACCTGGCATTCAGGATCTCTATGATCTGTTCCCAGTTTACTTTTCTGGGCTTTTAAAAATTATTTTATAGAGACAGGGTCTCACTCACTGTGTTGCCCAGGCTTGTCTCCAACTCCTGGGCTCAAGCAATCCTCCCACCTCAGCCTCCCAAAAGTTGGGATTATAGGTGTGAGCCACCACACCTGGCCTACTTTTCTGGTCTTTATTTCCCACTATTCCCCTTCCCATTCTTTTTACTTCAACCAAATCAGACCTTCTTGGTGTTTTCCTAGCTCCGTGCTTTTGTTCATGCCATCCCCATCCACACATGAGTAACCCCTTCAGGCCCCAGCATATGCCCTGCTACCTCCCTTGGGAAGCCATTCGCAGTTGGAGTTCTCTCAGCTGTACTTCATAGCACTTAGTATATTTGTGTACATGTCTGCAACAAGTTTGGAAAGACTGCCTTATCTCCTTTATTAAACTTGTGGAGACTAAAATCCTGTTTTGTTTTGTTTTTTTTAATTAAAAATTTTTTTTGTAGAGATGGGGTCTCACAATCTTGCCCAGACTGATTTTGAAGTCCTGGCCTCAAGCAGTCCTCCTACCTCAATTTCCCAAAGTGCTGGGATTACAGGTGTGAGCCACCACACCTGGCCTGTTCATTTTTTATATCCCCAAAAGTATGTGGCAACATCTACCTCATAGTAAGTCATAACTAATGAATATTACCGAGTTGGTGGGCATTCTAAAGACCTGATACGACATATAGTTGAAAAGATTGTAAATGGTTCTGACTAGTGAAAGCACATTTGAGACATGTAATTGTCTGGCATATACACAAAATAATTTCTGGAATATGATTATTAGAATTGGAATCTAATGGAATTTGTCTGAGACTTCATTTCTATATTGTTTTCAAGACATGCCATAATGGCTGGGTGTGGGTCTTAGGCCTATAATCCCAGCGCTTTGAGAGGCTGAGGTTGGGAGGATCACTTGAAGCCAGGAGTTCGAGACCAGCCATGCGACATAGCAAGACCCTGTCTCTACACAGAATTTAAAAAATTAATGGGGCATAGCGATAGACACTGATAGTCCTACCTACTCAGGAGGCTGAGATGGGAATATGGCTTGAGCTCAAGAGTCTGAGGCTACAGTGAACTAGCCTGGATGACAGAGCAAGACCCTGTCTCTTAAAAAAAAAAAAAAAAAAAAAAAGATACGTCATACAACTCAAGTCAGTGAAGAAAGTTACATTGTGGAAAAAATTACTCTTATGATTTCATAGACTTTAGTTAATTATTAACCTTTGAGCTTCTTTTCTGTTATGAGTAAAACAGTTTTTATGTTTTTTTTTTTAAATTTACTTATTTTTTTGAGACAGAGTCTGGCTCTGACTCCCATGCTGGAGTGCAGTGGCATGATCTTGGCTTACTGCAACCTCTGCCTCCTAGGCGCCATCCTCCCACCTCAGCCTCCCAAGTAGCTGGGCAGGCACACACCACCACATTTTCTAATTTTTTTTTTTTTTTTTTTGAGACAGAGTCTGTCACCCAGACTGGAGTGCAATGGTGGGATCTCAGCTCACTGCAACCTCCACCTCCCGGTTTCAAGTGATTCTCCTACCTCAGCGTGGGACTACAAGTGCCCGCCACCAAGACCGGCTAAATTTTTGTATTTTTAGTAGAGACAGGGTTTCGCCATGTTGGCCAGGCTGGTCTCCAACTCCTGACCTCAGGTGATCCACCTGCCTCGGCCTCCCAAAGTGCTGGGATTACAGGCATGAGCCACTGCATCCAGCTTGGCTAATTTTTTGTGTTTTTTTGTAGAGATGAGGTTTCACTATGTTGTCCAGGCTGGTCTCGAACTCCTGAGCTCAAGCAATCCACCTGCCTTGGCCTTCCAAAGTGCTGGGGTTACGGGTGTGAGCCACCACACCCAGCCTTATTATTTTAACAAGCTTGTACCTGATATTACTTTCCTTCTGTCACTCATTCTAAATTTATCACTGGCAAAAAAAAAATCTGATAACTAGAAATGTCAAAAAATGAACACTGCATATATATGTAACATAAATACACACATTTTTATGTATATATAATTACATATATATGTAGTTTTTTTTACTGCTTATATTTTAGATTTATATAGTAACAGTCCTCCAATGAACTTAACGTGTATCATTTTGTTTTTATTTTTATGTTAAATATTCTACTTCTTACATATGGTAGTTGGAAGAGACTAAAGTATTTGACTTGGCCACAATCAAGGAAAACCTGAAATTTCCTCTTTGTTATTCTCAGAAGAATTTGGCACCATTATATTCAAGTTAATCTTTTAACTTGAATTACCAGCAGCTAAGGGATTACTGCACTTGATATCTTCTTGGACTCTTTGCTTAAACCATCTGCTGGGTTTGACCAACAAATAAACTCTGACTCCTGGTTGTTTTTGTTAGCTCGAAGAGTGTGGAAAAACTACCTTCCTGCTATCAATGGCATTGTATTTCTGGTGGATTGTGCAGACCATGAAAGGCTGTTAGAGTCAAAAGAAGAACTTGATGTAAGTTAAATAATTGAAACTAAATATAGTCAAATCACTCTGGTAAGCCTGCAGAAGTAGGTTGGAGATACAGGTATCAGAGTGCAGCTTTTCTGCAGTCTCTGATGAAACTCTTGGCAATTTGTTGAGCTCAGTGATTGCTTTAAGTAGTGATAGAATGCAGAGGCAGTAACTGAGTAATTGTAGCTATTGCCGAAGTACTAACATAGACATCCTTTATGAAGACTTAAGAAGCTCACCCTGTACAGAATGTACCCTTTTAGTATATTTCATGTCTGCTATATTCCTGGAGTGGGTTGATCTTGAGTCCCTGGTCATGCTAGGATGCTATTTCTTAAGCTACAACCTGGAAATGATAGGACTTGCCATCTTTGACACTACTCCCAGGAGTGAGCAGAGGCATATGTAGCTACCTCCCCTCCAGTATCCCAGGTCAGATACTTTGTAAAGGGGCCCAACAGCAGCAGGCAAGGTCAGCACCAGATCTGGGGCCACAGAGTAAGCAGGTCCATGATTTGGTTGAAGGTTGATCTACCATGGCTCTGCCTAGAGCAGGCAAACAAATACTTGTACATGTGGAAAAGGCCAGGTAGGTTCTATGGTTGCGAAACAAGGAAAGAGAATGCCTGAGTTCCTACTTTGTTCCAGAGACTGTGCGTATTACTTCATTTAATTCTCAGCTTCATAGGGTGGATGCTACTGCTCCTAATTCTCTCTGGAGCTTCAGTCAGGCTAACTTGCCCAAAGTCACATCTCAGAAGCAGCAGAACCAGAAGTGAAACCAGATCTGTCCACCTCTAAGGTGCTGGCTCTATACACTCTGTGTCACTGCTTTACAGGGTGAGCAGAGTAAACATTTACAGGAAGAGTCGTAGGAAGACAGAAGAATTGAGCGTATGGTTTCATTGAGGTCAATTTAAAATGTGGGGAAAGTTTGACAAAGAAAGTTGGTATGACATGATATGGTAGAGAATGAGTCCTTTACTGTTTTATCATATCAAAATAAGTTCTTCGGATGGTTTCATATCAACTCTTGTTTTGTATTGTTTTGTTTTTTTCAGTCACTAATGACAGATGAAACCATTGCTAATGTGCCTATACTGATTCTTGGGAATAAGATCGACAGACCTGAAGCCATCAGTGAAGAGAGGTTGCGAGAGATGTTTGGTTTATATGGTCAGACAACAGGAAAGGTAAAAAAAAAAATTATGATGGGTGTGTTTAATTCTACAGTACAAATGTCTTCTTAAATTACTATTGTCGAACTGTACAAGCCCATTATCTTTTTTTTTTCTTAAACCGTCATTTATACATGTGGGTCTTTTTGATGTCTTCATTTCTTTCTGCCATGGAATGAAACCTTTTCTTGGTGACAACAAAAATGTCAAGGATCAGTTATGCCTAACGCTTGTGCTTACGGGAAACTAAATTAAAGCTTTCAAAGTTATTCATCATACGTTTTCAGAATTAGCCACCAAACGATATATTTGAGTGTTTAAGTATACCAGTAGTGTGTTTAGGCCCTGAGTTTACCAGAGATAAATAAGACATAAACTTGGTTATGGGAATATTTTAGGATTTTCTGAGCATATACTTTATAATAAGCTTTAAGACAGATTGTTTTGGTATTCACTTTTCCTAGGATTTATTTTGGGGAAAACATCAGCATTGAAAAAATCCAGATAAACAATGGAAGAACCTCTGAGGCTTACAGAATTTTCTTAGTTTACATATACTATTTCAGGGTGGAGAAAGACTGCAGCATATAGCAGGAGGCTCTTAAGTTAGACAAAGTAGACTTTGGTCTGTTTTCTGTCTTTTTCATAAATTAGCTCGACATTAATTTTAGGAAATGCCTTGTTTGGTCGTAAACCTTCTCAGGGAATGTTTGTCTTTAATATTAGTGCAGCCAGTTTGGATTTTTTTCTAAGTCAGATTATTTTTATTCTTGGGTATCTTGCAAGCTAACCTCTTTCCCACTGAGTGGCCATCCTGTCCTAAGGTAGAGTGAGAGAAGGAGGCTTCTTGTGTGTTCATGGGGCTTGGATGCCAAGCAGCCATGACTTTATCACAGTCATGGATTTATCACAGCCATTCTTTGTTCTAAAATAGAACCTATAATTCTGCTGGGATGTGGGGCTTTATTAATTTCATAAAATTCCAACAAAATGTCTCTCTTCTCTTCTAGGGGAGTGTATCTCTGAAAGAACTGAATGCCCGACCCTTAGAAGTTTTCATGTGTAGTGTGCTCAAAAGACAAGGTTACGGAGAAGGCTTCCGCTGGATGGCACAGTACATTGATTAACACACACCCACGTTGGTTCCACGTGTCAACGTTCAGGCTTACTCAGAGATTTGATTGCTCAACATGCATAACTTGAATTCAATAGACTTTTGCTGGTTATAAAACATGTTTTTTAGATTATTAATATTATATCAACTTAATTTGAGTGAGAATTGAAAACTGATTCAAGTAAGTTTGAATATCACAATGTTAGCTTTCTAATTCCATAAAAGTAATTGGTTTTTACAGTTTATAATCTGACATCACCCCAGCGCCATTTGTAAAGAGCAACTTTCCAGCAGTACATTTGAAGCACTTTTTAACAACATGAAACTATAAATATAAACCATATTTAAAAGCTCATCATGTTAAATTTTTTATGTACTTTTCTGGAACTAGTTTTTAAATTTTAGATTACATGTCCACCTATCTTAAGTGTACAGTTAATAATTAGCTTATTCAATGATTGCATGATGCCTTACAGTTTTCAATAACATTTTTTCTTATGCAAACGTCATGCAATAAAACAAACTCTAATGTTTGGCATCCTTGTTGGGCAAATGTTTCATTTAAAGGTGTCTTATCTAGCTAGTATACTCTGAAAATTTGAGTATTTAATATTAGACATATGAGGTGGTTGTTGGGAAAGGAGATTCCTTCAGAATATTTAGAATAGCATTTAAGCCTCTCAAGGCTTATGTATTTACCATGAGATGGTTGTGGTCAGTTGCACCTGATACCATGTATCCCTGAATCATGTGTATTTTTATTAGTAATGCTGCCACTACCATTGCTGATGGGGTCTGTGTCCTAGTCCCTGTGGGATTGGCTTTCTGAAGAAAAGCGCATTTATGGTACACAAGGTTGATTCTCAGTTTGGTAGGCTCTGTAGTTCCATCCCAGGTGTCTAATTCTGAAGTGCTGCAATCTTATTGGTGCACAATGGGGTAATCTGTGCCTCTTCCCCAAAAGCAATGACAGGCGCCACTCTCTCCACATTTAGATATATTCCCAGTCTCTTTACATTTAACGGTACTCCCTGGAGCAAGCAATAAGTAGGACCTTGTGTGCAGTTTCATTGTAGAGACATGTATATCTGAGGAATAAAACAGCTTGTTTTGTGTCAGTCTGAGATATGTGGAGATTTTGTTCCTATCCTATAGCTCTTTTGTACTCTTTGGCATATTTTATATCCTGGTAGAAGAAAACAAGTGCTTGTTTCCAATTTTCTTTTTTCTTATTTGCTCTCAGGTAGTTCTCACTTCATACAACAAAGACTTTTTGTTTGTTTGGCTTTTTGTTGTTGTTGTTCTGTTTCATTTTGTTTTAGAGACGGGGTTTCACCATGTTGGCCAGGCTGGTCTCAAACTCCCGACCTCAAGTAATCTGCCTGCCTTGGCCTCCCAAAGTGCTGGGATTACAGGCGTGAGCTACCATGCCTGACCTAACGTTTGTTTTTAGATATTATGCTTGCCATGTGATAGGGCCTGCAAGCCTCATTGCTAGGCTTACTAAGAAAATTTTAGTTTTTCAAAAGCTTTATAATTTCTTAAGAAATTGAATTTTTTTATATTCCCATCATTAGTAATATAAAATGAAAGGTAAGTGCCAAAAATGTATTTTTAAAGACCCTCAAGTTTAAGATTTATCTTGATTATAAGCCAAGTTTTATAGTATATTTAACCAATTCCATCAAGAATAATTTTAATATCAAAAATTAGTGATTTCTGTAGCCATTGTCCATGTCAGAGTTACAGTCCTTTTTGTCATCGATAATACAACCTATGAAGCAGATAAGGATTGAGGAATATGACTGGAAGGAACTACTATTTAGCTAAGGGGACAAGGTCACTTCTTAAGATGACGTTTGGTTTCAGTAATCTGACTATTCTGTTTCACTTTCATCTTCTTTCTAAATGAAAATAAAAGTGCTCCCTCTCTTCCTAGAAACATCAGTAGCACTACGGGAAAAGTAGAACATGACATTGCAGCCTATTGATTTCTTCTTCCAGATAGATTTAAAGTACTCCTTAAGTTCTGACTAAATAGAACTAAGTCTTATTAAAAATAACTGTCTCCTGTTTGTGTTATCTGTCTTTAGTACCTTCGGGGACCTGCCTTTCTTCTTTTTTTTTTTTTTTTTTTTTTTTTTTGAGACGGAGTCTTACTGTGTCGCCCAGGCTGGAGTGCAGTGGCCGGATCTCAGCTCACTGCAAGCTCCGCCTCCCGGGTTCACGCCATTCTCCTGCCTCAGCCTCCCGAGTAGCTGGGACTACAGGCGCCCACCACCACGCCCAGCTAATTTTTTTTTGTATTTTTAGTAGAGACGGGGTTTCACCGTGTTAGCCAGGATGGTCTCAATCTCCCGACCTCGTGATCCGCCCGTCTCGGCCTCCCAAAGTGCTGGGATTACAGGCTTGAGCCACCGCGCCCGGCCTGCCTTTCTTCAAGTATTTCCTAGAGTATCTGTTGTGATACTGAAGAAGTTAATTATTTGTGTTGTAAATTGGCATAAAGGAAAAAAACGTACTGGTTTCTCTAGCCAGGAAAAATGCTTTCTGGTATAATATATCTCGCTCCAGAACCCTCATTCTAATTGTAACACTAGGATCAAAGAAACAAAGTCACTTTGTGGACCACAGCTAAACTGTGGGTATTTTCCCAAAGATACAAGATTTTTATGGCCCGAGCCTCTAGAAAGGAAGCCATGTTTAGCAGCAACCAGCTTTCCTCCCAGCTTTAGGGGGCAGAGTTCCTGAGCCAGAGGACTTAACTGTCCAGCTCTGAGAACCTCTCCAGAGTATATGCACTGGGTACTGCTCTTTTTCAAGAGAACCAAAGTAAGAGGATGGCAAGAAACAGTAGAAGCACAGAGGAAAGACAGCTCTGCATGTGCCTGTGTGAACATGTGCATCCATGGAGTATTTTCCAGGTAAATACTGGTACTGGGGACATAGGCTAATTGTGTGTCCCACACTGTAAGATGTTAGGGTGTAGTTAACACTGTGGCATACATCCAAATCAGGCACTGTCCAAAATATTTTTTAAAATCTGAAGTCTGAAATGTAAAAATATAAGGTCTCAAACCACTTTTACACTTTTAAAGAGATTCTTATCCCACACCTGTTTTACTGACTGCTGTTAATTACACTTTTGGATCAAGCTGGTTAAATTGATAGATTTCAGTTTATCTCAGTGAATTTTTAGAATGGAGATTATGGCATTTTTTAATTGGAGAACAGACATTTCTCTTATTCTCCAGTGAATAAGAAAATTATTCACTGTTGGTTTAAACCAGTATCTTTGTATGAGTGCCAAAGATATATGAACACAGATACTGCCTGTGTAGACCTAAATTTTAGTTTTGTGTACCTGGATTCATATACAAATTTTTTGTGGTTTATAGCATAAAAGCAGAACATTGTTTCTTTTCTTAGTTTTCAACCAGCTCTTTTTTCTTTTTTTTTTTTTGAGACGGAGTCTTGCTTTGTTGCCCAGGCTAGAGTGCAGTGGCATGATCTCAGCTTACTGCAACCTCCACCTCCTGGGTTCAAGTGATTCTCCTGCCTCATCCTCCCAAGTAGCTGGGACTACAGGCGCACACCACCATGCCCGGCTAATTTTTGTATTTTTAGTAGAGACGGGGTTTCACTATGTTGGCCAGGCTGAGGTGGGCAGATCTCGAACTCCTAACCTCGTGATCTGCCCACCTAAGCCTCCCAAAGTGCTGGGTTTACAAGCGTGAGCCACCATGCCCAGCCAATTTTCAACTGGCTCATACTTCTTTATAGTGCTTTCCAGCACATAAACTACATATAAATCATTAAAATAGGGTGATAACTGTGATAATAGTGTTTCTTGCCTTCTAGAAAATTATTAACTACATTCAAAACCCAGCATTTCATATGTTCCATCATTAGAAACAGATAGTTCTAGTTAACACAATTGGAGAGTTTCAGGAGAAAGGTTTACATTTTCTGAAACTGTATTTGGTAAGTGACTCAATGTGGTATTTCAGTCTTGTTAGTCACTTAAATGACTGAAGTTTGCAAGGATTTATTGCCAAGTAAAATTTGACCAGAGTGCACTGAGAATAGCTACATAAAGGGAAATCTCTCAAAATTCCTTCTGTTCATTTAATTTGGAGCATATTGTTTAAATCATTTTAAACATATGTAAAAAGTTGGTGAAGCATCAAAAAATCTTCAAGAAACAATGAAAAAATAGAAATTAGCAAACATAAGTTTCTTAATGCGAAATTAATAGGGAATAAAAGGTAGCCTGTATTAAAAGCCAGAGACTTTGCTATAAATACAAGAGTTGAGGAAAACAGTGTGCTTCAATTAAGGACTAAATTATCAAAACTGCATGTTTGTTTGTTTGTTTTTGGAGACGAAGTCTCACTCTGTTGCCCAGGCTGGAGTACAGTGGTGCGATTTTGGCTTACTGCAACCTCTGCCTCCTGGGTTCAAGTGATTCTCGTGCCTCACCATCCTGAGTAGCTGGGATTACAGGTGCACCCCACCATGCCCAGTTAATTTTTGTATTTTTAGTAGAGACAGGGTTTCATCATTCGGCCAGGCTGGTCTCGAGCTCCTGACCTCAAGTGATCCACCCGCCTCGGCCTCCCAAAGTGCTGGGATTATACGCATGAGCCACTGTGCCCAGGCTAAAACTACATGTTGATGCTTCTGGTCATTTCCATTATTATCCTTCTTTTGAAATTCAAGTTAGTGCTTTTTAACCAAATAAAAGAACCAGCTCTTGGGATATGTGACTCTGCCTCTGTGTAAAGTGACTGGAATTTTATTAAAACCATGTTTCCACTTCTGAACCCTATAACCATTCCCCTCACAAATTCCCACCCAACACCTGGATTTTAAAGATCCTCTAGTGTCAAGGGAAGCTACAGAGTCTATTAAAGATGCAGTTCTGAACCAATTAATTTTTGTCCTTATAATTTAGAGCATTAAATAGCTAATATATTTAATGGCACTAATTGTTGTTCACGGCTTTCATCATACTTTTAAACAGAATCCAAAGTAATCAAAGGAAAGTAAGTGAAGCTATCCAAAGCCAACTTTGTTTCAGGTGTGTCCCCTGCCCCAAATAGATTTTAGGGCAGAAATAGGAAACTGAGTTTAAAAGCTGCACTGGAGTAGATGGATTCTTCAGCATACTTTTTTTTTTTTTTTTTTTTTTTTTGAGATGGAGTCTCACTTTGTCGCCCAGGTTGGAGTGCAGTGGTGTGATCTCCACTCACTGCAACCTCCACCTCCCAGCTTCAAGTGATTCTTCTGCCTCAGCCTCCCAAGTAGCTGGGATTACAGCATCCACCACCACAGCTGGCTAATTTTTGTATTTTTAGTAGAGACAGGGTTTCACCATGTTGTCCAGGCTTGTCGAACTTCTGACCTCACGTGATCTGCCTGCCTCAGCCTCCCAAAGTGCTAGGATTACAGGTGTGAACCACTGCACCTGGTCAGCATGCATTTTAAATAGTGGCTTAGATTTAGTTTTAAATATTTTGGGGTGAAAGGCAGGAACAGTTCTGTTTTTGACATACAGGTTTTCTTTGGGATTGTTTTCATTTTCAAGTATAGATTCACGTCAGAATGGCTAACTTAACATGGGTTTCTATATTCCCTGGTGTTGCTCCTAACCTGAACTCATAATCAGTTGCCATACTGAGGCAAGAGCACTCAGGGTAAATGTAGTCAAGTTAATTTAAAAGTGATAAAAGTGTTTTTCCATGGTGAAGCCTTCAGTATTTGGCTGAATGTAAAGTATGTTGAAGTGGTAAATTGATGGTAAGTTGTTAATCACTAACCTTGTTTGCACTTTTGTACACTGCTGCTTGCACTAGGATCTTGGTGTGAATTTTCAACTGTTTCACAGTGTATACAGATTATTAAGGATAATTTATACGAAGATGTTTCTGTTTAACTTTGTGTGTTTTACAACAAAGAGCTATAATAGATGGTTAAACGTTTTTGAATTGTGTTTATATGTTATTTTGATTATGTTCTATTATCTTTTCACCTCCCATGAATTTGAATGTCAGGAAGGGAAAAATAAAATACTAATCTGGTCTTGAAGAACTCTAGTGTCAAGTTCCATTTTTATTATCCAACTGTAATTTTCATTTTGTTCATTAGAAATTTCTTGGACTTTGAAAATTACAAAGATTGTAGAACTTTTTCTTAGTGCAAGGATTCTAAGGTACCTTTGCTCAAGTACTAAGGCCTAATTTGTGCGGTAAAACTGAAAACAACTTATGGACAAACTGAAGTGGTACACAATGTCGACTCAGTTGAAATGTGAAAAATAAGACAACCATTTTATCTACATTAAGGTTCTCTAGTATGCACAGAATCTCCTGGAGAGCTTTAAACAACACACACACACACACACACACACACACACACACACACACTTAAAAAAAATCCTACCAGAGATTGTGATTCAGTAGATCTGGGGGTGGAAGTGGGAGGCAGGAATCTGACTCTTTAACAAGCTTCTCAGTTTTTTTCTTTTCTTTTTTATATACACTCTCTCTTTCTTCTTCCTTCTTTCTCTCTCTCTCTCTCCCTCCTTCTTTCTCTTTCTTTTTTTTTTTTTTTTTTTTGAGATGAAGTTTTGTTCTTGTTGCCCAGGCTGGAGTACAGTGGCACGATCTTGGCTTATTGCAACGTCCACTTCCCAGGTTCAAGTGATTCTCCTGCCTCAGCCTCCAGAGTAGCTGAGACTACAGGCACGTGCCACCACGCCCAGCTAATTTTTGTATTTTTAGCAGAGACAAGGTTTCACCATGTTGGTCAGGATGGTCTCGATCTCTTGACCTCGTGATCCACCCACCTTGGCCTCCCAAAGTGCTAGGATTACAGGTGTGAGCAATCGCATCCGGCCTGGTTTTTTTTTTTTTTTTTTTGAGATGGAGTTTTGCTCTTGTTGCCCAGACTGGACTGCAGTGGTGCAATCTCCGCTCACTGCAACCTCTGCCTCCCAGCTTCAAGTGATTCTCCTGTCTCAGCCTCCTGAGTAGCTGGGATTATAAGCGCGTGCCACCATGCTCAGCTAATTTTTTGTATTTTTGGTAGAGATGGGGTTTCACCATGTTGGCCAGGCTGGTCTTGAACTCCTGACTTCAGGTGATCCACCCACCTCAGCCTCCCAAAGTGCTGGGATTACAGGCATGAGCCACCGCACCTGGACTTCTTTTCTTTCTTTTTCCTTTCCTTCCCTTTCCCTTTCTTCCCTTTCTTTCTTTCTTTTTTTTTTTTTTTTTTTTTGTGGGGACAGGGTCTCATTATGTTGCCCTTTCCTTTTTTTTTTTGAGACAGGGTCTCACTGTGTTGCCCAGGCTGGAGTGCAGTGGCACAATCATGGCTCACTGCAGCCTCGAACTCCGGGGCTCAAGCAGTCCTCCCACCTCAGCTTCTGAATAGGACTACAGGTATGTGCCACTATGCCCAGCTAATTTTTTTTTTTTTTTTTTTTTTTTTTTTTTTGAGATGGAATCTCGCTCAATTGCCCACGCTGGAGTACAGTGGCACGATCTCGGCTCACTGCAAGCTCCGCCTCCCGGGTTCACGCCATTCTCCTGCCTCAGCCTCCCAAGTAGCTGGGACTACAGGTGCCCGCCACCACGCCCAGATAATTTTTTGCATTTTTAGTAGAGACGGGGTTTCACCACGTTAGCCAGGATGGTCTCGATCTCCTGACCTCATGATCTGCCCTCCTCAGCCTCCCAAAGTGCTGGGATTACAGGCGTGAGCCACCGCACCCGGCCAACCCAGCTAATTTTTTAGTAGAAGCGGGGGTCTAGTTATGTTGCCAACGCTGATCTCGAACTCCTGGCCTCAAGCAGTCCTCCTGCCTCAGCCTCCCAAAGTGCTGGGACTGCAGGTATGAGACATTGCTCCCAGCTTCTACTTGTTAGTTTCAACTCAACAACTGAACTCCTGGCTGAAGGTATCCTCCTACTACAGCCTCCCAAAGTGCTGGGATTACAGGCATCAGCCACCACACCTGGCCTCAGCTTTTTCTGAAGCTGAAGTCTAAATTTTTCATTTAGGAGAAATATTAATATAACAATATTGCTAATAATAAATGATCCTTAGTCAATCAGTGACACAAAAAAGGGTGTAATGATTTTTGGTAAGGATTATCAAGTTAGAGATTTAAATCCAAATATAAAACCTTCCTATAGCCATCCCTTTAATCTTCCCACTAACAATGTACAGCAATGACAACAAGCTTTGTGCTACCTCTTCAATATAATCCATCACAACTCTATTACAGTTGGGCCTATCAGAATATTTACCTATGGAACCAGGCGCAGTGGCTCATGCCTGTAATCCCAGCACTTTGGGAAGCCGAGGTGGGCGGATCAGCTGAGGTCAGGAGTTCAAGACCAGCCTGACCAACACGGTGAAACCCCATCTCTACTACAAATTCAAAATTAGCCGGGCATGGTGGTGCATGCCTGTAATCCCAGCTACTTGGGAGGCTGAGGCAGGAGAATTGATTGAACCCAGAAGGTGGAGGTTGCAGTGAGCCGAGATTGCGCCATTGCACTCCAGCCTGGGTAAAAATAATATTTACTTATGGACCTTTATGTTATTTGTTGAGTTGAAACTAACAAGTAGAAGCTGGGAGCAATGTCTCATACCTGCAGTCCCAGTACTTTGGGAGGCTGAGGCAGGAGGACTGCTTGAGGCCAGGAGTTCAAGATCAGCCTTGGCAACATAGCAAGACCCTGCTTCTATTAAAAAATTAGCTGGGCATAGTGGCACATACCTGTAGTCCTATACAGAAGCTGAGGTGGAAGGACTGCTTGAGCCCCGGAGTTCGAGGCTGCAGTGAGCCGTGATTGCGCCACTGCACTCTAGCCTGGGCAACACAGTGAGACCTTGTCTCAAAAAAAAGGAAAAAAACTAACAAGTAGATAGAAAGAGTGAATGCACTGAAGGGACCAATGCTTAAAAAAAATCTCTGGGGCCAGGCGCAGTGGCTCATGCCTGTAATCCTAGCACTTTGGGAGGCTGAGGCAGGTGGATCATCTGAAGTCAGGAGTTTGAGACCAGCCTGGCCAACATGGTGAAACCCCATCTCTACTAAAAATACAAAAATTAGCCAGGTGTGGTGGCACGCACCTGTAATCCCAGCTACTCGGGAGGCTGAGGCAGGAGAATCACTCGAACCCCCCCGGGTGGAGGTTGCAGTGAGCCAAGATCGGGCCACTGCACTCCAGCCTGGGTGACAGAGAGAAACTCTATCACAAAGAAAAAAAAAAAAAGGTAGGCCGGGCGCGGTGGCTCAAGCCTGTAATCCCAGCACTTTGGGAGGCCGAGGCGGGCGGATCACGAGGTCAGGAGATCGAGACCATCCTGGCTAACATGGTGAAACCCCGTCTCTACTAAAAATACAAAAAACTAGCCGGGCGTGGTGGCGCGCGCCTGTAGTCCCAGCTACTCGGAGGCTGAGGCAGGAGAATGGCGTGAACCTGGGAGGCGGAGCTTGCAGTGAGCCGAGATCGCGCCACTGCACTCCAGCCTGGGTGACACAGCGCGAGACTCCGTCTCAAAAAAAAAAAAAAGGTCTCTGGGCATCATGGCTCACACCTGTGATCCTAGCACTTTTGGGAGACCAAGGCAGGTGGATCTTTGCTTGAGCCCAAGAGTTTGAGACCAGCCTGGGCAACATAGCAAGGTCTCATCTCTACAAAGAACACAAAAATTAGCTGGGCACAGTGACATGTACCTGTAGTCTTAGCTACTCTGGAGGCTGAGTTGGGAGGATCACTTGGGCCCAGGGAAGTCAAGGCCACAATGAACGGTGATTGTGCCATTGCACTCCAGCCTGGGAGACAGAGTGAGACCCTTTCTCAAAAAAATAATAAATAAAGAAAAAGAAAAAAGAAAGAACAGAGAAAACGAAAAGAAGGTCCAGTTTATTTAGCTCATTTTATTGAATTTAGATACATACATAATTTCAACCAGACTGTCTGATGTTTGTATCAACTAGACTATCCAACATTTGTAACTAATAGTATACAAGTAATGCAGGTGTCACAGCTCCTAGCAGAATTGAAAGGCACTTTGTTGGGAATAGGGAAAATTCCTAGGAAACAATGGAAATGAAGCCCTCTGGGTGGTGACTGCCATCCTTTTAACTGAAAGGTGGGGACAAAAGTTGAGTAGCCTGTTGATTAAAAACAAAGATTCTAAAACAAAACAGAGATCCTAAAATAGGCTCTATTTCTGCAGAGTCCCTTATTCACGGTTCAACTGGGGGTTTAGTTAATTGACAAAAGTCAAGGCCTATGTTTATAAAGCCTCTTAATTTATTTAAAATTAGACACCAAGGCTCAATACTTTTCTTGCTACTACTTAGTAAACAAATTAAGTCTTACCTTGGAATGTGGATTTTTATTCTGGGGGCATTATGGAGAAAAATTTGAGATTTTTTTTTCCCAAGACAGAGTCTCTGTCACCCAGGCTGGACTGCAGCTGCAATCATAGCTAACTGTAGCCTCAACCTCCTGGGGTAAAGGGATCAACCCACCTCAACCTCCTAAGTAGCTGAGACTACAGGCACACACCACCACATCTGGTTAATATATATATATATACACACACACACACATACACACACACACACATATATATATTTTTGTTGTTGTTGTTGTTGTTGAGACAGGGTCTCGCTATGTTGCCCAGGCTGGTTTCAAACTCCTAGCCTCAAGCAATCCTCCTGCCTCAGCCTCCCACCCAAAGTGCTAGAATTACAGCATGAGCCATGGCACCTGGCCTAAGATGTGTACTAAGGTCACTGTGACTTCAGTGATGGCAATATGCTACTACAAATAAGCTGATAATGTTATAAAAAGAAACTGAATAGTTTTTTGACTTGATCATATTGAAGAGGTTTGGGATAGTGGGTAACAGATTCCTTTAGTCACAAAACTTTGCATGAAGCATGTCATGTGGATGTCATGAGGAAAGATCATTGGAGGTTAGGTGAGGATGGAAGAGAGAGAAGTACTTGCTGGGGGATGGGGGGTGCGTAAAATGAAGAATTTTGTTTCTTGGTGTGTGTGTGTTGTTTTCGTTTTTTTGAGACAGAGTCTCACTCTGTCGCCCAGGCTGTAGTGTAGTGGTGGGATCTCGACTCCCCGTACCTCTGCTTCCCAGGTTCAAGTGATCCTTCTGCCTCAACCTCCTGAGTAGCTGAGACTATAGGCATACACCACCATGCCTGGCTAATTTTTATATTTTTAGTAGAGATGGGGTTTTGTCCTGTTAGCCAGGCTGGTCTTGAACTCCTGACCTTAAGTGATCCACCTGCCTTGGCCTCCCAGAGTGCTGGGATTACAGGTGTGAGCCACTGTGCCCTGCCTATTCCCTGGTTTCTTGAGCTGAAAGGAACTTATTTATTCATTTTTTGAGACAGTCTTGCTCTGTCACCTAGGCTGGAGTGCAGTGGTGCAACCTTGGCTTGCTGCATCCTAGGTCCAAGCAATTCTTGTGCCTCAGCCTCCCAAGTAGCTGGCACTACAGGCGTGCAGCACCACAACTGGCTAATTTTTGAATTTTTTTTTTTTAGTAGAGATGGGGTTTCACTATGTTGGCCAAGCTGGTCTCGAACTTCTGACCTCAAGCAATCCACCTGCCTCAGCCTCCCAGAGTGCTGGGATTACAGGTGTGAGCCACCATGCCCAGCCTGTTCCCTGGTTTTTTGAGTTAAAAGGAATTTAATGTGAAATTTGATGGTATTATAGTCTTGTTTCATGTGCGATTAGTAACATCTCAGAAGCTGGAGAGATGGTAAACATTACAAAATAACAGCACCATTCTTAGGGTTCTCTCCAAGCCCCTGGGTCTGAGTTGAAGTCACTAGACCCATTTCCTGATTTACTAATCAGAAACCAAACCAGATTGATTGTAGTCTGGGGAGAAGCAAGTTGACTTTCTTCCATTCCAGGGACTTCAGTTTTGAGAACTGAGAGTCCAGGAGCCCCTCTTTGGGTGATAGACAGAACAGGTGAGCTCTAGCCCTGTTCTGGGTCCCAGAGAGGGAAAGTAGGTGGGAGCTTGTTTGTGACTAGGGGCTCCATTGTATGAGAACACAACTCTTACAGCTCCTGAAGGAAACCATGTAATGATTTCTTTCCTGACTGCCTGGCAGCAGATGGCAAGGGCATGAAGCTATTTAGAGAACACTCTGAGTTTTTTCCCACCCCAACTTCTATTTAGGGCCAGGCTCAGAATCATGAGTCCCTTGAATCCTCTGGCAATTGGGTGGCAGTGGAGCCCCTCTTAGATTTACTCAGTCTGCCTTCCTCCTTGGAAAAGTGATACCTTGACCCTTCTGATGACCTGGGACTGGATGGCCATTTTGCCCACTCCTTAGGACAGTGCTGGGCTGGGCAAAATCAAGGGCAAGGTTCCTACTCACAAGATTGTCTCTTTTCTCTGTTTCTCTCACACACAAAACCTTACATAAGGGAAATGATTGGTTATCACCAGGAACTTAACCAATTGTGTTGAAGTGTTGGATTCTGGCTTGGGTGCTTGGTCCCACTTTCTGTCTGCCTGCCTTTTAGTCAGCCACTCAGCAAGCACTTCCTGAACACCTGCCTGCTGGGGGCTGGCATGGCATAAAGAAAATGTGCAGAGATCTGGCCAAGACAGAATGGAAGGCAAAAGGAGAAGGCTTCCACACATTATGGAGGAGGTTTATAGAAAGGAGAACCAGAGCTGAATCTCGGGGTACAAACTGGTTTAGCGGAGAAGGAGCAAGAGGGGATATTCCAAGCAGAGAGATCAGCAAAGACAAAGGTGTGGAGGCAGGAAAGAGCACACAGCAATTTGGGAGCTGGTAGAGCTCAGTGCCTGAAGAGGTGCCACGTGGAGAGTGTCCTAGGAGGCAAGAGTGGAGGGTAAGACCACAGAGCATGAGGCCTGAACTATCTAACACCAATTCCAACACCAACAATTTTATGACATATGGCCATGTTTTCCAAGCCAAGGTAGAAGCCAGTGATCCCCCAGGATAGTCTGCTCATGGGGCCATCAGATTAGGACAGACTATTTGAAGTTGAGACCATCTGGACAGACATGTGTCCTCAAAATGCCGAAATGACTGTTGAGCATGTGTACCAAAATGTGTGGTACTGATGATGGGGAAGATTAAACACAAGATGAAGCTGTTGAAACAGCAGGCACTGCTGCCTACGCACCAAAAGCCTGGCTGGGCCCTGGGGGTGGAGATGGAGACTCACTGTAGAAGACAGCTAGGAGTGGGGAGCCCAGACAGCACCCCTCCCCTCTCTGACACTTCTCTGACACTCTGACCTCCGCCAGTTGCAGTGGTTCATGCCTGTATTCCCAGCACTTTGGGAAGCTGAAGCAGAAGGATCGCTCGAGTCCATGAGGTCACGGCTGCGGTGAGTTACGATTGCACCACTGCACTCCAGCCTGGACGACAGAGTGAGATCAGTCTCAAAAACAAAAAGAAAGAAGAAGGCGGCGGCCAGGCACAGTGGCTCACGCCTGTAATCCCAGCACTCTGGGAAGCCGAGGAGGGTGGATCACTTGAGGTGAGGAGTTCAAGACCAGCCTGGCCAACATGGTGAGACCCCGTCTCTACTAAAAATACAAAAATTAGCTGGGCTTGGTGTCATATGCCTGTAGTCCCAGTTACTTGGGAGGCTGAAGCAGGAGAATGGCTTGAACTTGGGAGGCGGAGGTTGCAGTGAGCTGAGATCATGCCATTGCTCTCCAGCCTGGGTGACAGGGCGAGACTCTGTCTCAAAAAAAAAAAAAAAAAAAAAGGGAAAAGAAGGCTGGGTGCCGTGGCTCACACAGGTAACCCGAGCACTTTGGGAGGCCAAAGTTGGGGGAGCACTTTAAGCCAGAAGTTCAAGACCAGCCTGGGCAACATAGCAAGACCTCATCTCTACCCAAAAAATAAAATAAAATAAAAATGCTGGGCATAGTGGTGCACACCTGTGGTCCCAGCTACTGAGGAGGCTGAGGCAGGAGGATTACTTGAGCCTGAGAGGTAGAGGCTGCAG
The DNA here is from genome assembly GCF_003255815.1 of Theropithecus gelada. Classification (NCBI taxonomy): domain Eukaryota; kingdom Metazoa; phylum Chordata; class Mammalia; order Primates; family Cercopithecidae; genus Theropithecus; species Theropithecus gelada. Next base: position 131,012,477 of record NC_037673.1, on the reverse strand, counting down.
TGAGCCATGATCATGCCACTTCACTCCAACCTGGGCAACAAAGCGAGATCTTGTCTCAAAAAAACAGAAAACAAAACAAAAAAACCTCTGACCTGGGACTGTCTTTGCCTGGACAATGGAGCAGTATGGTGGTTTCATCCATTAAGCCGGAGAAGTGTAATGGATGGAGGAGGGAGAATACCCTGTTTTAACCCCCTAGGAAAATACTGAACTTGAAAAATCAAGTGGGCAGAGTAGCTCAACTGTTACGAAATAGTCCAAAGACTGCCCAGTGAAAGTGAATTGGACTTCATCTATGACTCCAGGACTCAAGAAGACCTGTGAATAGAAATGTCAGGTGTCGGCCGGGCGCGGTGGCTCAAGCCTGTAATCCCAGCACTTTGGGAGGCCGAGACGGGCGGATCACGAGGTCAGGAGATCGAGACCATCCTGGCTAACACAGTGAAACCCCGTCTCTACTAAAAAATACAAAAAACTAGCCAGGCGAGGTGGTGGGCGCCTGTAGTCCCAGCTACTCGGGAGGCTGAGGCAGGAGAATGGCGTAAACCCGGGAGGCAGAGCTTGCAGTGAGCTGAGATCCGGCCACTGCACTCCAGCCTGGGCGACAGAGTAAGACTCCGTCTCAAAAAAAAAAAAAAAAAAAAAAA